>NC_056741.1:77506010-77528773 GCF_019279795.1 Protopterus annectens
TGGCTGAACCATGTAACTGTTGTGTGTGTGTGTGTGTCTGTAGAAGCCCTATATGTGACAGTGGTGTGTGAGAGTTTGCAAAACACAGCCAAGCCCAGTGCTAGCTCTAGATCTTGGTATGTCAGACAGGTGTGAGCTGTGCATGGCAGAGTTGTCAGTTCATCATTGTCACCCCCAACTATGAGAACTGGCTCTGCCAAGAGTTGCACTGGCACCTCCATGCTGGTCAGATGCAGTTCTGCTACTGAATGTGATTGATGTCTGCTGGACATGCTTCCTTCACAGGAACTCCCAGGACCATGACTCCATGGCCTGCCACATCTGGGTGTTGACAGCACACTCACTGATGGACCAGTGGAAGTACTGCCACTATGGGAGCATGATCTGTCATGGCCATATTGGCTGTCAGCAGATTTTATAGCTGATCTATGCCCACAAGCACACCGTTTCCCTCCCAGCAGCTGTTTCATCAGACACCGCTCATTCCATAACAGACACCCCTCATTGCAACATGTCATTTATCCAATCCAGTGAATCGGCAATATGGTGGAGGCAGTCATGCATGTCAGCCTGTGCCACATCTACAACCCTGAGCATCTATCTGGAGCACCTTTCTGAACATGTCTGTGCCTACATGATGGCTCTAAACTGACATTATTAATTCATCAAAGTATCATTCTATAAGTATAAAGTAACACACTTTAACCATCCAATGAGCTCCCTAGTTGAAGTTGTTAGTAAGCCCTTAGCAGGTGTTCCACATTATGACAGGTACTGTTGCACATTTGGGAGATGGAAGGTTGGGAGCTGTGTGCAGGGGTGCTTACCTGCATGAAGAAGTGTGTGTGTTTGTGTGAGTGTGTGTGTGTGTGTGTGTGAGAGAGAGAGAGAGAGAGAGAGAGAGAGACACACAGAGAGGAAGAGAGCAGTGGATGTTACTCTGTTAAAATTAAGAGGTGTTTGTATCTCTCAACTTCTTAGCTCAAGAAATCAAGTAAAGCCAAAAAGTAATGTTGGAGCAAAGGTTCAAAAATAGGAATATACTTTAAATATTGCTCTTATATGCTTAAACGGTAGCTAGAATAACATGATTTGTATTAAAATGCATTTTCTAAAGGATATGAAGTCCATACCTCTCACCTGTCCCTGATTTTTAGGAACACCCCTGATTTTGACTCAGATTTTGGTTCTGCCTTCCTTAATCCCTCCTAAAACTGTTAACATCTAGAGAAAGGTGACGAATTACATGTAATAAACAATGACAACAAACAGAGTTATAGACATCTTTCAGTTCAGAAAATGTATATTAATTTACATTTTCTTATTCTGTCAATGCCTCAGATTAATACTGCTAATATTTTAAAGGTATCCCTGATTACTTATGGATTTATCCCTAATTCTGTTGACATTAGTTGAGAGCTATGATAAAGTCTGAAATTCAAACGTAATTCGTTATTTAGTGACATCAACCCCCAATGATTTGCCAACAGTAGGCAGAGCAGCTATTTTACATCAAAATTATTAAAATATATAAAGTAATTAAAAAAATCAGAAGCAAACAAATGCAAAACAATTCAACAGTTAGCCCATTGTCTAAATGTATGTTGCTATTCTGGAAATAATATCTTTCCATGGGTGTAGAACCTCCGGGGTGGGCATTATTTATACAGTAGTACACACCCTGTTGGGCTTTATTCCTTGCTTAAGGCACATATTTATTTATTTATTTGACATGTGTTGACCAGGTTAGTCCAACTGGGGCAAAGCCCTTTTTCAGTGGAGACCCTGGGAGAAAAGCTCCACAGTAAAAACATACAATTAATTTGACATATAATAATCCAAAAGATTTACATACACATACGTAGTAGCAAGTTTAACATAGATAGCAATTTGAATACACCTATTAGCAAGAGGAGATGTAGAGTAGAAAAACAAGAAACAATACAGCTAGACATGAACTTTTGAAAAATTTATAAAGAAAAAGTTAGACTGGCTATGAGTTGGAGAAGAGTTAAAGTTTGAAAATAATTTGCAAGAGTGCAAGATAGGAACAGATAGGAAGGAAAGATGAGTATCAGTGTTGCAATAAAGAGAGCTAAGGAGAAAGGTGGGTTTCACAGAATTAGAAGTAAGATAAGAGAATAGGATACCTTAGGGAGATGAGACAACCAGGAGGAAGATAGTACAAACATAGTTTATTTTCCTTGAAGTGAATTTTTACTGCCTTTCTGAGTTGAGATTTGGATCTAATGACTCAGATGTCAAGAAGTAGTTTGTTCCATTTGTCAGCAGGGTAACAGCTATAGAGTTTTTTTTTCCAATGTTATTATTATATATTACGTATTATTCAATGGTTACTCCAGAAAGTGGATGGCTCAGCAATACCTACATGCCATCTATGAGTAGGTTGCTGCTGGGTTTCACAGTTTTACATGGATTTCTGATTATTTGTTTAGAAACAAAGATTTTCCTAAGCACCCAGCCTTGTCAACCTCGTGATAAATGGTGATCATCCAAAAATAATGAGAAGTGAAAACCCTATTGCAATTTATGTATTATTCAGCTATACTTACCTGAGCTCATTGATCATTTTACAACTAATAGCTTGTGCCTGGTGATTTAACCCCTATGTGTAGCTTTTTGCATTCTTGTGTGGTTGCAAAACTCTAAATGAGTAAACTGTCACCCTTCCTTCTAAACTGTCACCCTTCCTTCACCACGAATGTGGAATTTTTCTGTTAGCTTGACCAGTTCAAATGAAAAAGAAGCAATGCACATGTACTAAGGGGTAGGGAAGTGGATGGAGCAAAGCAGTGGAGTTTTGTCAGTTTTGTGCCCATTATAAATGTGGCAGCCCTTGTTACAGCTTCCCTGGTTCCTAGTAAAGGAAACAGTCAGGATTGTACCTGTACAGCACAAAAGAAACACCACGTACACCTTTCACCAACTTTTCATGGAATGGCAGGTCAGATTATCAGTTTACTGCAGAGATCAACAGCTCAAAAGATAAGGAGAAATGTTGTTTGATTATTATTATTATTATTATTATTATTATTATTATTATTATTATTTGTTTATTTATCTAACAGAGTGGCTCTCAACTGAGTCAGGGACAAACCTCAACTGAATCAGGGAAAAATCCAGAAATAATCAGGGACACTTTTCAAATATTAACATTATAAACTTGAGATTTTCATAGAACAAGACAATGTGAATTAACATACATTTTGTGAGGTAAAACAAGTCTATAACTCTAATTATTGTCATTATTTAATTGTAATTGATTACCTGTTTACCAAATGTCACTAGTTTTAGGAACTGAGATAAAATATGAGTCAACATTAGGAACATCCATGAAAATTAGGGACACGTGAGAGGCAGATAAAGTGCCCTGAGCGCTGCTGCCGCCAAAACTGTAACCTGCTCCTTAAGAAACAACAAAACAACTACATGTATCAAAACTGTAACCTGCTCCTTAAGAAACAACAAAACAACCACATGTATCAAAACTGTAACCTGCTCCTTAAGAAACAACAAAACAACCACATGTATCAAAAATGTAACCTGCTCCTTAAGAAACAACAAAACAACCACATTTATCAAAACTGTAACCTGCTCCTTAAGAAACAACAAAACAACCACATGTATCAAAACTGTAACCTGCTCCTTAATAAACAACAAAACAACCACATGTATCAAAACTGTAACCTGCTCCTTAAGAAACAACAAAACAACCACATGTATCAAAACTGTAACCTGCTCCTTAAGAAACAACAAAACAACCACATGTATTGAGTAGCTATGCTGTTTTTAAAGTGTATCGGTCGTGTTCTAAAGAAAATATGTAACAAGCCTTTGGAGTTAAAGCTAACCATTTTACCATATACAATACCAAAACATACATTTTTTAATGAAAAAGTGTGCTGTTTTTGCATTTTATTTTTGTTGGTAAGTACAGACCCCAGCTCCCACCAATATTTTCTTAGAAGACATCATGAAAAACTGACCCTACAATACCTCACATATTAATGTATAGACTACTGTCTTGACATGGTAAATGTATCAGAAGTAGATTTTTAACTTCCTAGAAAGTCAAGTTTTGAAATAGTGTTTACAGATGGAATACAACAGAGTGAAAATTGACACCTGGTCGTGCAGTAATGTGACCACAATGTGAATAATTTATTTATTTTTATTTTACATTTGTTTACCGGGAAAGTTCGACTGGACACAGGTCCATTTTCAGTGGAGGCCCGAGGAGAAAAGCTCCACATTACAATACAGTACATGAGAGTAAAAAGTAGAACATACATACATATGACATATATACACGTCAGGACAGCATGCTAGTGATTAACAAACATACATATGACATATATACACATCAGGACAACATGCTGGTGATTAACAAACATACATATGACATATATACACATCAGGACAACATGCTGGTGTTTAACAAATATACATATGACATATATACACATCAGGACAACATGCTATTGATTAACAAACATACATATAGCATATATACACATCAGGACAACATGCTGGTGATTAACAAACATACATATAGCATATATACACACAACAGGACATCATGCTAGTGATTAACATTTCTTACAGTAGACAATCAGAGGTACATTTTTTTTTCTTTTGCAGTTATAAGTTTTGTAAAGTAAATGTATACGGGTTTGGTAGCTTTCAGGGGAGAAACTGTTTGTACATAGCTGTATCCTGACAGATTCTCTTGGTATGGATTAGCCGGGTCTATGTCATTTAATCGAGTGAGCATATATGCGAATACAAGATGTTCAAACTGGGAAGTTTGAAAATTGAAAATGTCGAAGCCGCGGAAATACGAATTCTTTCCTAGGAAAAGAATTTGGTTGGCTGTTTCTGCGGCTTCGATATTTTCTCTACTGTGTTGGGAAAGTTACGGATTGGGTTAAGGTAAATGTGCGAGTGTGACGACGTTGCGGTTAAGGTGCAGGTAAGGTAAGTGTGCAATAGTGACAGACTTTAGGGTTAGGGCGCAGGTAATGTAAGTGTGTAATAGTGATGAACTTTAGGTTTAGGGTGCGGGTAAAGTAAGTGTGTGATAATGATGAACTTTAGGTTTAGTGAGCGGGTAAGGTAAGTGTGCGATAGTGTAACCAAAAACCAGAAACTAAATACTAAAACAAAAAAATAGCCAAAACCTTGTATGAAACCACTGATGTTTTTTTAAAAACCATATACTGACGAAAACATACTGAGAGAAAAATGCAAGCTCTTTAATAATCCATTTTAGCACTTTCATCTCCAATAGAGACTTCTTCAGAAAAAAAAGTGTGCGATAGTGACGGACTTTAGGGTTAGGGCGCGGGTAAGGTAAGTATACGATTGTGACAGACTTTAGGGTTTGGGTTAAGGTTATTGCATAGATAGTTGTGTATGTAAGGTTTAGTGTAGGTTTATTAAGCTTTTGGTGTGCTTTTGTTGTGTGTGTGTGTGTTTCGGAACAGCAATTTTTTTTTCCCTGGGAAAAAAATTTGCTGTTCTGAGGTTTCAATGTGGTCATATTTCGAACTTCCAAGTTCGAACATATGGTGTTCAAAATTTTGGAAGTTTGATTATATGATATAGACCCAATTAGCCTAGTGAGTGGCATGAAGCAGGTAAGGTAAGTATGCGATAGTGACAGACTTTAGGGTTAATGTTAAGGTTATTGCATAGATAGTTGTGTATGTAAGGTTTAGTGTAGGTTTATTAAGCTTTTGGTGTGCTTTTGTTGTGTGTGTGTTTTTCGGAACAGCAATTTTTTTTTCCCTGGGAAAAAAATTTGCTGTTCTGAGGTTTCAATGTGGTCATATTTCGAACTTCCAAGTTCAAACATATGGTGTTCAAAATTTTGGAAGTTTGATTATATGATATAGACCCAATTAGCCTAGTGAGTGGCATGAACACAGCCAGTTACTTAGATAGTGGGTTTTCAGGAGTTTTTTTTAAATTGACTAAAGGAGGTGGTAGAAGTTATTTGGCTTGGTAGTGTGTTCCAGGTTTTTGCAATTGTGTTGGCAAAGAGGGACTTACCAGCTTCATTTTTATGTTTGATGACAGTTATAAGGTTCTGGTTACTAGATCTTAAGGCTCTAGAGGGGATGTGGGGCTGAATTAGGTGCTGAAGTGCTGGAGTTATCTCAGGAAGGTAGTAGAGTTTGTGTGCTATAGAGAGTTGATTGAATAGAAGTATATGAGGCAACCCAAGCCAGTTGAGTTGCTTAAGGGATAGACAGTGGTGGGACCTATATAAGGCTTCAGTATCAAACTTGGCCATCTTGTTGTAGCAAGATTCCATTTTATTTAGATCAGTTTGGCAGAGATTGGTCAAGATGGGAGAGGCATAGAGGAGGGTGGATAGAAGATGAGTCCTTGTGATGGTTACTTTGGTGAGTTTTGTCATAAACTGTTTGTTCCTGTGGAGGAGACCAAGTTTTTTATTAACTTTCTAAATGGTTTGTGCTATGTAGATGTTGAACCTCAGGTTATTGCCTATTTCTACGCCTAGCAGTTTAGTGTGTGTGGTTGACCTGATTTGAATGTTTTCTTTGGAGTTAATGGTGAAATTATTATTTAGGGGAGGAGCTCTGCCAGGGCTGAAAAGAATTAGTTTTTTTTTTGGATTAAGAAGAAGTTTGATGTTGGTGAACCGAGTTTTGGCTAGGGTGAAGTTATTTGGGCTAAGGGTTTGCAGTTCAATAAGGGTAGGGGCAGCACATATGAGGGTGGTGTCATCTGCATATTGTACTATTGAGGCAGTGGGAGAGGATGAAGATGGGGGGCACATATAAGGGTGGTGTCATCTGCATATCATACTACTGAGGCAGTGGGAGAGGATGAAGAGATCTGATTTGTAAATAGAGAGAACAGCAATGGGCCAAGGATGGATCCTTGAGGGACTCCTATGGTTACTGGTAACAGGGGGACAATTGGTCCTGCCATAGGACTGCTTGCTGATGAGCAGATAAGTAGCTGTTGAACCATGATATAGAGGAGGGACTTATGTTTAGGGTGGATAGGGTATCAAGAAGCAGACTGTGGTTTACCATGTCAAAGGCTTTTGATAGGTCTAAGAATATGGAAGAAACAAATAGACCCTTGTTTCTGTGGTGGTTAACTATGTTGGTGAATGATAGTAGTGTTGTTGTGGTGCTATGGGAAGGTCAAAAGCCATGCTAGGATATGGAGAGTAGGTTGTTATTCTGGAGGTACTGTATTAGTTGAGTATGAACAACTCTTTCTAATATTTTGGATAAAGGTGATAGGATTGCTATTGGGTGATAGTTGGTGAGCTCTAAGGAGTTGCCTGCTTTGTGCAGTGGAATTATATATGATGTTTTCCATGAGGTGGGGCTTTTCATTCTGAGAGAGATCTGTTTATGAGAATAGAGACAGGATAGGCTATAGCTTCAGTTGAGATCCAAAGGAAGTCTGCTGGCAGCTTATCAGCTGCTAGAGTGGTAGGTTTAAGTTTACTAAGGAGTTTAGATATTGATTTGGTGGATACAGAGTGGAGGTGAAAACTGGGGCTATTGTTTTATATATTGGGGTGGGTTGGGGTAGTTATTGGTGTGGGGCTGCTAGTACTATTTTGGGCATTGGCAAGGGTCTGGACTGTTTTGGTAAAGAATTTGTTAAACTGAGTAGGAATATTTTCATGGTTATTTGGAAGCACAGGGGTTGGAGTTGTGGACGTTCCTGGATGCAGTATACCATTTATTGAGGCCCAGAATATTTGTGGGTTGTGAGCATATTTTTCTTGCATGCTTGTATAGTAGCTGGATTTGTCTAGTTTGATTTGTTTTTTGGCTTTGTTATGGAGCTCTACATAGTTTTGTCTCAAAGTAGTGGTTTTGTTTTTCGGATACTGAATCCAGGCCTTGTCCCTTTCTTTCATTATAGTTTTAGTATCTTTTCTTAGCCATGGGGCATAGTTAGTTTTTATTCTAATGGTTCCAGGAGGTGCATGATGGTTTAAGATTTTTATGAAGGTTGTGTTAAAGTACTTGACAGCATTGTCTAGAGGTAGATGTTTTAGGGGGGTCCAGTTACAGCTTTTTAGAGTATTGATGAGATCAGTAGCTATAAAGTTTTTTTTTGTTTCTAACTACTTGGAAAATAAGTTGGTTGATGGTTTGGGATCTGTTCCTAATTAGGTAAGATAGATGATGGTCACTTAGGGTATCTGGAAGACAACCAGATTGCTGTGCAAGAGTGGGGTCAGATACCAGAATCCAGTCTAAGATGGACTGGCGTTTGGAAGTTTTGAAAATTCGAGTGTGGGTGGTTATAGTTTGGGTAAACATGTTGAGGTTTATAAAGGCAGAGGGGTTACGGCTGGAGCAGTGAAGGCAGTCAATATTGAAGTCTCCTAATAGTATGGTTTCATGGGGAAGGGAGTTGGAGGTCCAATTAAGCAGGCTTTCCATTACAGTGATGTTATTGTCTGGTAGCATATAGCCACCTGCAATAATTATATGTTTGTTGGAACTTATTTTTAATTTGGCAGGGATTCGTTCTACATCTTTGAATTCATGGGTATTGTAATCTAATTGTTCTAAGGCAAGATGATTTTAGAATAATACTGCAACACCTCCACCCTTTTTCTCTGATCTGTCCACAGGGCAGTAACCTCATTATTGTGATGTTGTGGTTTGAGCCATGTGTCAGTTAACACAGCAATATCTGGTTTGTATAGAGCTAGTAGGGCAGGAGAGTCATGAATTTTGTTAAGTATACTTCTTACATTAATGTTTAAGAAGAGAAGAGCTGAGGTAGGTCTATGGTGTAGGGGATTTAGCTGATTTAAGTTTGGGCTGATTGATGTTTTGGGTCATGGATTGGGATGTATATCACCACTGCAACTGAGTCTGTGGAGTAGGTGTAGATAGAGTTTGGTGAATTTGTGTATTATTTTAGTTTGTCGTTGAGAAGAGAGGGGGTTAGTTTTGATTTTCAGTTTAACGCAAGTAAGAGAAGGAGGGGAGAGGTACACACATGGCGATACAGAGAAGTTTTTTTAGTTTGGTGGTGTTTGCTGTGGAATCAGTTTGCCAAGGGAATGGAGTGCGTTTATGAAGCTGAGTGTGGTAGGAGGACAGCATGGAAAGTAGGAGTAGGGTGAGGTAGGAGGACAGGATGGAAAGCAGGAGTACGTTGAAGTAGGAGGACAGGATGGAAAGTAGGAGTAGGGTGGGGTAGGAGGACAGGATGGAAAGTAGGAGTAGGGTGAGGTAGGAGGACAGGATGGAAAGTAGGAGTAGGGTGAGGTAGGAGGACAGGATGGAAAGCAGGAGTAGGGTGAGGTAGGAGGACAGGATGGAAAGCAGGAGTAGGGAAAGGTAGGAGGACAAGATAGAAAGTAGGAGTAGGGTGAGGTAGGAGGACAGGATGTAAAGTAGGAGTAGGGTGATTTAGGAGGACAGGATGGAAAGTAAGAGTAGGGTGAGGTAGGAGGACAGGATGGAAAGCAGGAGTAGGGTGATTTAGGAGGACAGGATGGAAAGTAGGAGGAGGATGAGGTAGGAGGACAGGATGGAAAGCAGGAGTAAGGTGAGGTAGGAGGACAGGATGAAAAGTAGGAGTAGGGATAAGTAGGAGGACAGGATGGAAAGTAGGAGTAGGGAGAGGTAGGAGGACAGGATGGAAAGTAGGAGTAGGGAAAGGTAGGAGGACAAGATAGAAAGTAGGAGTAGGGTGAGGTAGGAGGACAGGATGTAAAGTAGGAGTAGGGGGATTTAGGAGGACAGGATGGAAAGAAGGAGTAGGGTGAGGTAGGAGGACAGGATGGAAAGCAGGAGTAGGGTGAAGTAGGAGGACAGGATGGAAAGCTATGATATGGTGAGGAGGAGGACAGGACAGAAAGCATGAGTAGGGAGAGGTAGGAGGCATGATGGAAAGTAGGAGTAGGGTGAAGTAGGAGGACAGGATGGAAAGCAGGAGTAGGGAGAGGTAGGAAGACAAGATGGAAAGCAGGAGTAGGGTGAGGTAGGAGGACAGGATCCAAAGTAGGAGTGGGGTGAGGTAGGAGGACAGGATGGAAAGCAGGAGTAGGGTGAGGTAAGAGGATAGGATGGAAAAAGAGTAGGGGTGAGGTAGGATTACAGGATGGAATGCAGGAGTAGGGAGAGGTAAGAGGACAGGATGGAGCAAAAGTAGGGTGAGGCAGGAAGACAGGATGTAAAGTAGGAGCAGGGGTGAGGTAGGAGGATAGGATGGAAAGCAGGAGTAGGGTGAGGTAGGTGGGAGGACAGGATGGAAAGCAGGACGGGAGTGAGTTAGGGGTGAGCACAGGATGGAGCAGAGAGGGGTGGAGGTAGGAGGAGGAGAGTGATGGATGGAAACCATGAGTAGGAGGTAGGAGGACAGGATTGAGCAGGGAGTAGGGTGAGGCAGAAGGACAGGACGGAAAGCAGGAGCAGGGTGAGGTAGGAGGACAGGATGGAAAGTGGGAGTAGGGGTGAGATAGGAGGACAGGATAGAAAGCAGGAGTAGGGGTGAGGTGGGAGGACAGGATGGAAAGCAGGAGTAGGGAGGTAGGCAGGACAGTGACGGAAAGCAGGAGCATGGTGAGGTAGGAGGAAAGGACGGATTGCAACAAGCAGGGTGAGGTAGGAGGATTGGTGAGGAAAGCAGGAGTAAGATGAGGTAGGAGGACAGGATGACCTGGGGTGCAGGAGCAGGGAGACAGGAGGACAGGATGGGAAGTAGGAGTAGGGCGAGGTAGGAGGACAGGATGGAAAGTAGGAGTAGGGAGAGGTAGGAGGACAAGATAGAAAGTAGGAGTAGGGTGAGGTAGGAGGACAGGATGTAAAGTAGGAGTAGGGTGATTTAGGAGGACAGGATGGAAAGTTTGAGTAGGGTGAGGTAGGAGGACAGGATGGAAAGCAGGAGTAGGGTGAGGTAGGAGGACAGGATGGAAAGAAGGAGTAATGTGAGGTAGGAGGACAGGATGGAAAGCAGGAGTAGGGTGAGGTAGGAGGACGGGATGAAAAGTAGGAGTAGGGAGAAGCTGGAGGACAGGATGGAAAGTAGGAGCAGGGAGAGGTAGGAGGACAGGATGGAAAGTAGTAGGGAGATGTAGGAGGACAAGATAGAAAGTAGGAGTAGGGTGAGGTAGGAGAACAGGATGTAAAGTAGGAGTAGGGTGATTTAGGAGGACAGGATGTAAAGTAGGAGTAGGGTGAGGTAGGAGGACAGGATGGAAAGCAGGAGTAGGGTGAGGTAGGAGGACAGGATGGAAAGAAGGAGTAGGGTGAGGTAGGAGGACAGGATGGAAAGCAGGAGTAGGGTGAGGTAGGAAGACGGGATGAAAAATAGGAGTAGGGAGAAGTAGGAGGACAGGATGGAAGTAGGAGTAGGGAGAGGTAGGGCGACAGGATGGAAAGTAGTAGGGAGAGGTAGGAGTACAAGATAAAAAGTAGGAGTAGGGTGAGGTAGGAGAACAGGATGTAAAGTAGGAGTTGGGTAATTTAAAAGGACAGGATGGAAAGTAGGAGTAGGGTGAGGTAGGATGACAGGATTGAAAGCAGGAGTATGTTGAGCTAGGAGGACAAGATGGAAAGTAGGAGTAGTGTGAGGTAGGAGGACAAGATGGAAAGCAGGAGTAGGCTGAGGTGCAGTGAGGACAGGACGGAAGCGCAGGAGTTGGGAGAGGTAGGAGGCGATTGCATGGAAAGCATGAGTAGGGGTGGAGGCAGGAGGACAGGATGGAAAGCATGAGTAGTGGAGGCAGGAGTGACAGGACGGAAAGCTATGATAGGCTGGAGGCAGGCGATCACGATGGAAAGCAGGAGCAAGGTGGAGTGTAGGAGGATGATTGGTGACGGAGCCACAAGGAGCAGGGGTGAGGTGAGGAGGACAGGTGATTCAAAGCGCAGGAGTAGGGTGAGTGTAGGATCACAGGTGACGGAAACTGTAAGAGTAGGGAGGAGGCAGGAGGATTGCGACGGAAAGCAGGAGCAGGGGTGAGTGTGTGGAGGACAGGGATGCAGCGGTGCTAGAAGTAGGGTGAGTGCAGGAGGATAGGATGGAAAGTTATATGTGAGGCGGAGGTAGGAGGATAACAGGATGGAAAAGCTAGACATAGGGTGGAGGTGAGGATGATTGTAGGACGGAAAGCAGGAGTGAGGGCAGAGGCGTAGGATGACGTTAAAAGGCGGAAAAACAGGAGCAGAGTGAGACTAGGATGGGGAGGATGGAAAGCAGGAGTAGGGGGCGAGACAGGAGGGACGCGCGTGATAGAGAGCTATGAGCAGGGGTGAGACAGGATGACAGTGACGGAAAGCAGCGACAGGGAGAGGTAGGAGTGACAGGATGGATTACCCAAGCTAAGGAGTGAGGCCGGTGAGGTAGGAGGATCAGTGATGAAGCATGGAGTAGGGTGGAGGCAGAGCCATATGGAGACGGCGCTATGGAGCAGAATGACTGGTGCAGGTGATGATTAGCGGACAGGGCATGATCAGGACGGCGATTGAGGCCAGGAGCAGGCCGATGGCAGGATGGATGAGCTATGGTGACGTGAGCAGAGAGAGGGTGAGTGTGTGAGGGACAGGATTATGGACTGCGAAGGGCAGGAGCACGGGTGAGGCAGGGAGGATTATGAGAAAGCAGGAGTGAGGCTATGGTGGAGGCAGGACGGATTGCAGGACGGAAGGTGCAGGAGTGAGGCAGACAGGACTGCGATTGACGGACGGAAAGCAGGAGCAGAAGTGAGGTAGGTGGGACAGGACGGAGCAGGAGGAAAAGGAGGCAGTTATGGGACAGGACTGAAAGCAGGTGCAGGAGTAGCCGCGAGTATAGGCAGGAGGGACAGGACGGGAAATTTATGCAGGAGCAGTAATTTACCCAGGATGACGGTGATGATTGCGATGGAAAGCAGGGACTAGGGGTGAGACAGGAGTGACCAAGACAGAAAGCAGGAGCAGCAGGGTGAGCCAGGATGACAGGACGGGTGCTATATGAGCAGGAGAGTAGGAGGATTGCGGACGGAAAGCAGGAGTAGGGTGAGGTAAGAGGACAGGATGGAAAGCACCCAGGGGTGAGAGGTAGGAGGACAGAGTGGGAGGAGCTATAGGGAGCAGGATGAGGTAGGGAGGACAGGATGAAAAGGTAGGAGTAGAGAGACATAGCAGAGGACACAAGATGGAAAGCAGGAGTAGGGAGAGGTAGGAGGACAGGATGGATGGAAAGTGGAGTAGGGGAGAGGTAGGGCTGACAGGAGTGGAAAGTAGTAGGGAGAGGTAGGAGTACAAGATAAAAAGTAGGAGTAGTGGGGTGAGGTAGGAGAACAGGATGTAAAGTAGGAGTGGGGTACTTTAAAAGGGCAGGATGGGAAATAGGAGTAGGGTGAGGTAGGGATGACAGATGGAAAGCAGGAGTATAGTGATAGAAGGAAGGGAGCGTTGCGATGGAATGCACCAGTAGGGTGAGGTAGGAGGACAGGATGGAAGCAGGAGTGCAGGATGAGGTATGAGGATTGGTGATGAAAAGTAGGAGGAGGGGAGACATAGGAGGACATGGAACAGGGGAAGTAGGAGCAGGGCGAGGTAGATGAACAGGATGGAAAGCAAAGGAGCAGGAGAGGCAGGAGGACAAAGATGGGAAAGTAGGGCATGGTGGAGGTGAGGAGGACAGGATGCTGGAAAAGGAGCAGCAGGTGATTTAGGGCGGACAGGATGGAAAGTTGGGAGGAAGTGAGGTAGGAGATTGATTGCGGATTGGAAAGCTATGAGCAGGCGAGTGTAGGAGGACAGGATGGAAAGAAGGAGCAATGGAGGCAGGGAGACATTGGTGACGGGAGTTATGAGTAGGGGGTGAGGTATGAGGACTGGATGAAAAGTAGGGGAGTAGGGAGAAGTAGAGGACATTGCGTGACGGAAAGTAGGGAGTAGGGAGGAGGCAGGGATAGACAGGATGGAAAGTAGGTGTAGGGAGACGTAGGAAGACAAGATAGAAAGTAGGAGTAGGGGTGAGTGGTGGAGAACGAGGATGGAAAGTAGGAGTAGGGAAGTGATTTTAGGATGACAGGATGGAAAAGTAGGAGTAGGGTGGGGAGGTAGGAGGATTGCGGTGATGGAAAGCTATGGAGTAAGGAGGTAGGAGGTAGGAGGACAGGATGGAAAGAAGGAGCGCAGGCATGAGGTAGGAGGACAGTGATTGAAAGCTTATGAGTAGGGGTGAGGTGGGAAAGACGGATGAAAGCAAAATAGGAGTAGGGAGCATGAGGAAAAAAGAGGATTGTGACGGAAGAGATAGGAGTAGGGAGAGGTAGGGCGGACAGGACGGAAAGTAGTAGAGAGAGTAGGAGCACAAGATAAAAGTAGGAGTAGGGTGAGGTAGGAGAACAGGATGTGTATGTGGTGGAGTTGGGTAACTTGGTAGGACAGGATGGAAAAGTAGAGCAGGGGGTGAGGTGTAGGATGACAGATCAAGCGAGGAAAGCAGGAGCTTTAGGAGGACAGATACGCGATGGAAAGTAGGAGTAGTGTGGAGGTAGGAGGACGAGATGGAAAAAGCAGGGAGTGCAGGCTTGAGGGGTGAGGGGACAGGATGGAAAAGCAAGGAGTAGGGAGAGGTAGGGATGGACAAGGATGGAAAGTATGAGTAGGGGGTGGGGTAGGGAGGTTGGTGGATGGATAAAAGTAAGGAGTAGTGGAGGTAGGAGGACAGGATGGATAAGCAGGGGAGTAGGCTGGAGGTGAGATGATTGGACATGATGGAAAGCAGGAGTAAGGTGAGGTAGGAGGACAGGATGGAAAGCAGGAGTAGGAAGTGGAGGTAGGAGTGACAGTGATTTCCAAGAGTAGGACAGGTGGAGGTAGGGATGGCTGGAGGATTGAAACGTAGGAGCAGGGAGAGTTAGAAGATGACAGGATTTGAAAGCAGGAGTAGGGTGAGGCAGGAGTGAGGATTAGGATGTAAAGCAGAAGTAGGTGAGGTAGGAGGATAGGATGGGCGCGCAGCGAGTGAGGTGAGTGTGGAGGACAGGATGGTGCCAGGCGACATAGGGGTGAGGTAGAGCGACAGGACTTGGAAAGTGAGTGGAGCAGGGGTGGAGGTAGGAGGACAGCAATGGAAAACAGGAGCAGATGGAGAGTAGATGAGAGGACGGAAAGTAGGAGTAGGGTGAGTTAGGGAGCGATGACAGCTATGGAAAGCAGAGAGTAGGGTGAGATAGTCGGCGGTGGAGTGCGTAGGATGAAAGCTAATGGAGGAGTAGGATAGGCAGAGGTAGGAGGACAAGCGGAAAGCTTAGGAGTAGCGGCGCGAATGACATGTGATGGAAAAGCCATAGAGTAGGTGCAGGTAGGAGGACAGCGATGGAAAGCCAGGAGTAGGGGTGAGTGTACCGGATGATGACAGGATGGAAAAGTAGGAGCAGTATTGAGTGTAGAGGACAGGATGGAAAGCAGGAGTAGGGTGGAGGAGGAGGATTAGACGTAAGCAGGACATCGCAACGGTGAGGCAGGAGGGACGTGATGCAAAGGTAGGTATAGGGGGTGAGGCAGGAGGACAGATGATTATGGACAAGCAGGAGTAGGGGTGAGATAGGAGGACAGGATGGAAAGCGAGGGAGAAGAGGATAGGGGGGATTAGTGATGGAAAGCTAGGAGTAGAGGACTGAGGCAGGACAGGATACAGGAGAAGCAGGAGATACGGTGAGGTGAGGAGGACAGGACGGAAGTGAGAGCAGGGGATGATGTAGGAGGACAGGATGGAAAGTAGTGGATTAGTGAGATGAGGACATTTGACAGAAAGCAGGGAGTAGGGGTGAGCTTTAGGAGCAGACAGGATGGAAAGCAGGGAGTGCAGGGGAGAGAGTGTAGGAGGACAGGATGGAAAGCAGGAGTAGGGGTGAGGTAGGAGGATGTGACGGATGGTCCCCAGTGGAAAGCAATGTAGATAGCATTTGTTATGACAGGTAGGCAGGACATGGGCATGGAAAGACAGAGAGTAGGATGCGGCTTAGGGAGGACAAAGTGACGAAAAGTAGGAGTAGAGAGACACAGGAGGACAAGATGGGTGCAGCAGGAGCAGGGAGAGGTAGGAGGGACAGGATGGAAAGCAGGAGTAGGAGAGGTAGGAGGACAAGATAGAAAGCAGGAGCAAGGTGAGGCAGGAGGCATGGTGGATGTAAAAGCAGGAGTGAAAAGGGATTTAGAGGACAGGATGTAAAGCTGGAGTAGTGAGGCAGGAGTGTGTTAGACGGAAAGGAGCAGGGGTGAGTGTAGGAGGACAGGATGGTGTTAGCGAGCAGGGAGGAGGGCAGGAGGACAGGATGGAAAAGCAGTGGGAGTAGGGGTGAGGTATGGATCGATGAAAAGTAGGAGCAGGGAGAAGTAGGAGGACAGGATGGAAGAGGAGGGAGGAGTAGGAGGACAGGATGGAAAGTAGAGAGGTGAGGTTGAGGGATGTGATGTAAAGTAGGAGAAGGGTGATTTAGAGGACAGGATGGAAAGTAGGGAGTAGGTGATGTAGGAGGACAGATGGAAAGCAGGAGCAGGGTGAGAGATAGGGACAGGATGGTGAGCAGGGAGGTGAGGCAGGAGGACAGGATGTAAAGCAGGAGTAGGGTGAGTGTAGAGGAGGTGATTTGTTATGAGTGCAGGCGGGAGGTAGGAGGTCGTGACGGGAGTGCCAGAGTAGGGGTGAGTTGGAGAACAGGGGTGAAAGCATGAGTAGGGGTGAGGCAGGATGACAGGATGGAAAGCAGGAGAAGATAGGCAGGAGGACAGGATGGAAAAAGTAGGGAGTGAGGGGTGAGTGGGAGGATGATTATGACGGGAAAGCAGTGACATGGTGGGTTGCAGGAGGGACAGGATGGAACTAGGAGACAGCAGGTAGGAGGACAGATGGCGCAGGAGTTAGGGTGAGGTAGGAGAACAGGATGTGTGCTTATAGTGGCGGGAAGGAGAGGTAGGAGTGACAGGATGGAAAGTAGACAGGGTGAAGTAGGATGATTGTGATGGAAAGCAGAATTATGGGTAAGGCAGGGAGGACAGATGGAAAAGCCGGGAGTAGGAGGTAGGATGACAGGATGGAAAGTAGGGAGTGGGTGAGGTAGGAGGACAGGATGGAAAGTATGAGTAGGATGAGGTAGGAGGACAGGATGGAAAGTAGGATTAGGGTGAGGTTGGAGGACATGATGGAAAGCAGGAGTAGGGTGAGGTAGGAGTGATTGGTGATGGAAGTAGGAGCAGGTGAGCCAGAGGAGAGGATGCAGTTAGATTAGGTTGGAGGTAGGGAGGACAGGATGGAAAAAGCAGGAGTAGGGGGGGTGTGGTAGGGAGGACAGGATGTAAAAGTAGGAGTAGGGGTGAAGTTAGTGACAGATGGAAAGCAGGTGTAGGGGAGAGGTGAAAGATAGGATGGAAAGTAGGAGTAGGGAGAGAGACAGATGGAAAGTAGGAGTAGGGTGAGGTAAGAGGACAGATGGAAAGTAGGAGAAGGGGTGGTAGGAGGGGATGTGATGGAAAGGTGAGTTGGTGAGGCAGGGAGGGCGGTGGATGGAAATCAGAGTAGGTGGAGGTGAGGGAGTGACAGGGATGGAAAGTAGGGAGTAGGATGAGGTAGGAGAACAGGATGGAAAAGTAGGAGTAGGGAGAGGTAGGAGGACAAGATAGAAAGTATGAGTAGGGTGAGGTAGGAGGACAGGATGTAAAGCAGGAGTAGGGAAAGGTAAGAGGACAATATAGAAAGTAGGAGTGGAGTGAGGTAGGAGGACAGGATGTAAAGTAGGAGTAGGGTGATTTAGGAGGACAGGATGGAAAGTTTAAGTAGGGTGACGTAGGAGGACAGGATGGAAAGCAGGAATAGGGTGAGGTAGGAGGACAGGATGGAAAGTATGAGTACGGTGAGGTAGGAGGATGGGTAAGGGGGGGGGGGGGGGGGGGGGGGGGGGGGGGGGGGTGGGGGGGGGGGGGGGGGGGGGGGGGGGGGGGGGTGGGGGGGGGGGGGGGGGGGGGGGGGGGGGGGGGGGGGGGGGGGGGGGGGGGGGGGGGGAGGGGGGGGCGGGGGGGGGGGGGGGGGGGGGGGGGGGGGGGGGGGGGGGGGGGGGGGGGGGGGGGGGGGGGGGTGGGGGGGGGGGGGGGGGGGGGGGGGGGGGGGGGGGGGGGGGGGGGGGGGGGGGGGGGGGGGGGGGGGGGGGGGGGGGGGGGGGGGGGGGGGGGGGGGGGGGGGGGGGGGGGGGGGGGGGGGGGGGGGGGGGGGGGGGGGGGGGGGGGGGGGGGGGGGGGGGGGGGGGGGGGGGGGGGGGGGGGGGGGGGGGGGGGGGGGGGGGGGGGGGGGGGGGGGGGGGGGGGGGGGGGGGGGGGGGGGGGGGGAAAAAAAAAAAAAAAAAAAAAAAAAAAAAAAAAAAAAAAAAAAAAAAAAAAAAAAAAAAAAAAAAAAAAAAAAAAAAAAAAAAAAAAAAAAAAAAAAAAAAAAAAAAAAAAAAAAAAAAAAAAAAAAAAAAAAAAAAAAAAAAAAAAAAAAAAAAAAAAAAAAAAAAAAAAAAAAAAAAAAAAAAAAAAAAAAAAAAAAAAAAAAAAAAAAAAAAAAAAAAAAAAAAAAAAAAAAAAAAAAAAAAAAAAAAAAAAAAAAAAAAAAAAAAAAAAAAAAAAAAAAAAAAAAAAAAAAAAAAAAAAAAAAAAAAAAATGGAAAGGGGTAGGGAGGTGGGGACGGATGAAAGGAGTAGGGGAGTAGGAAGGATGAAGTAGAGGGGGAGGACAGATAAAGTGGAGTAGGGTGAGGTAGGAGGCAGGATGAAAAGGAGTAGGGTAGGAGGAGGACAGGGGGAAGAGGAGTAGGGGGGAAGGAGGAAGGAAAAGTAGGAGTAGGGGGGAAGGAGGAAAGAGGAGAGGGGAGGTGGGGGAAAGGAGGGAAAGAGGAGTGGGTGAGTAAGGACAGGATGGAAAGTAGGAGGGGAGGAGGAGGAGGTGGAAAGGAGGGGGAGGAGGGAAGGTGGAAGTAGGAGTAGGGAGGGGGGAGGGAGGAAGTAGTAGGGAGGTAGGAGGAAGGTTTAAAAGTGGGAGTAGGGTGGGTAGGGACAGGATGGAAAGTAGGAGTGGGGTGAGGTAGGAGGACAGGATGGAAAGGAGTAGGGGAGGTAGGAGGACAGGATGGAAAAAGGAGTAGGGTGAGGAGGAAGGATGGAAAGAGGAGAGGGGAAGGAGGAAGGAGGAAAGGAGTAGGGAGGAGGAGGACAGGAGGAAAGTAGGAGTAGGGGGAGGAGGAAGGGGAAAGGGGTAGGGGGGTGGGGGAAAAGGGAAAGAGGGTAGGGGGGAGGGGAAGGGGAAGAGGGGGAGGAGGTGAGGGAAAAGAGGAGAGGGGAGGGGAGGACAGGATGGAAAGAGGAGGGGGGGAGGGGAAAGGAGAAGTAGGGTGGGAGGTGAGGACAGGAGGGAAGGAGGAGGGGTGGAGGACAGGATGGAAAGCAGGAGGAGGGAAAGGGAAAGGGAGGGGAAAGAGGAGAGGGGAGGAGGAGGACAGGATGGAAAGGGAGTAGGGAGGGGAGGACAGGATGGAAAGAGATAGGGTGAGGGGAGGACAGGATGGAAAGTAGGAGTAGGGGGGAGAGGAAAGGGTGGAGGAGAGGGGGAAAAAGGGTGGAAAGAGGGTGGGGGGGAAGGACGGATGGAAAGAGGAGTGGGTGGTAGGGGACAGGATGGAGAGGAGTAGGGAGGAGGAGGACAGGGGAAAGGAAGGGGGGAGGGACAGGATGGAAAGAGGGGGGGAGGAGGGACAGATGGAAATAGGAGTAGGGGAAGGAGGACAGGAGGGAAAAGGGAGGGGAGGTAGGAGGAAAGGATGGAAAGAGGGTAGGGGAGGAAGGAGGCAGGATGGAAAGAGGAGAGGGTGGGAGGAGGACAGGATGGAAAGGGGAGGGGGGGAGGACAGGAGGAAGCGGGGGGTGAGGTAGGAGGACAGGAGGGAAAGGGAGGGGTGGGGAAGGAAGGAAGGATGGAAAGGGAGAGGAGGGGAGGTGGAGGACAGGATGGAAAGTAGGAGTAGGGAGTAGGAGGACAGGATGGAAAGAGGGGGGGAAAGGAGGAAAAGAGTAGGGGGAGGAGGACAGGATGGAAAGGGGAAAGGGGGAGGGGGGGAAAGGAGGAAAAGGAGTAGGGTGAGGAGAGGACAGGATGGAAAGGGAAGGGGGAGGGAGGAAGGAGGAAAAGGGAGGAGAGGGGGAGGAAAGGAGTAGGAGGGGGGGGGGAGATGGAAAGAGAGTAGGGGAGGTGGAGGACAGGATGGAAAGTAGGAGGGGGGGAGGAGGAGGAAAGAGTAGGGAGGGGGGGACGTGGAAAAGGGAGAAGGGGAGGTAGGAGGACAGGATGGAAAGAGGAGTAGGGTGAGTAGGAGGACAGGAGGGAAAGGGGAAGGGTGAGGGGAGGACAGGAGGGAAAAGAGGAGTGGGGAGAGGAGGACAGGAGGAAAGAGGAGTAGGGGGAGGAGGACAGGATGGAAGAGAGGGGAGGAGAGGGGGAGGAAAGAGGAGGGGAGGAGGAGGGGGAAGGAGAGAGGGGGGGTGGGGACAGGTAAAAAGGAAGGTGAGGTAGGAGGAGGGAGGAAGTAGGGAGGTGGGTGGGGAGGACAGGAGGAAAGAGGAGTAGGGGGGGAGGAGGACAGGATGGAAAGCAGGAGGGGGAGGAAGGAGGAAATAGGAGTAGGGGATGGAGGAAGGATGGAAAGAGGAGTAGGTGAGGTAGGAGGACAGGATGGAAAGAGGAGTGGGAGAGGTAGGAGGACAGGATGGAAAGGAGTAGGGGAGGTGGAGGACAGGATGGAAAGAGGGTGGGGGGAAAGGAAAAAAAGGGAGTAGGGGAGGTAGGAGGGGGGAAAAAGGAGGGGAGTGGAGGACAGGAGGAAAGGAGAGGGGTGAGGTAGGAGGACAGGATGGAAAGAGGAGTAGGGTGAGGTGGAGGACAGGAGGAAGGGTGGGGGAGGGGGGGAAAGGGAGAAAGGGTGGGGAGGAGGAGAAAGGAAAGAGGAGAGGGGGGGGGGGAGGATGAAAGAGGAAGGGGGGTAGGGGACAGGATAAATAGGGGGGTGGGTAGGAGGACAGGAGAAAGTAGGGGAGGTGGAGGAAGGAGGGAAAGAGGAGAGGGGGGGGAAAGGATGAAGGAGGAAAAGAGGGTGGGAGGAGGAAGATGGAAAGTAGGGGGGGGGGGGAGGAGGAAAGGGGTGGGTGGGAGGAGGAGGAGGAAGGAGGGGTAGGAGGGGGACAGGAGGAAAGAGAGGGGTGGGTAGGGGACAGGAGGAAGGGGAGTAGGTGAGGAGGAGGAGGGGAAAAAGGGAGGAGGAGGGGAGGTGGAAGGGGGAAAGGGGTGAGGTAGGGGAAGGAAAAAAGGGAGGGTAGGTAGGAGGACAGGAGAAAGAGTAGGGTAGGGGAGGAGGACAGGATGGAAGGGAGTAGGAGGAGGGGGAGGAGGATGGGGAGGAGAGGAGGGGAAAGGGGGAGGGGGAGGGGGGGGAGGAAAGCAGGAGGGGGTGAGGGGGGGGAAAGGAAAGAGGAAATGGGGAGGAGGAGGGGATGGAAAGGGAGGGGGGTAGGGGACAGGAGGAAAAAGTAGGAGTAGGGGAGGAGGGGAAGGGGAAAAGTGGGTAGGGGAGGTGGAGGACAGGAGGAAGTAGGGGGAGGGGGTGGAGGACGGATGGAAAGCAGGAGTAGGGTGGGTAGGGGACAGGATGAAAGAGGAGTAGGGTGGGAGGAGGAAGGATGGAAAGAGGAAGGGGGGGGGAGGAGGAAAAGAGGAGAGGTGGGTAGGAGGAAGGATGGAAAGAGGGAGGGTGGGAGGAGGCAGGTGAAAGTAGGAGGGGTGAGGTAGGAGGACAGGAGAAAGTAGGAGGGAGGAGGAGGAAGGATGGAAAGCAGGAGTAGGGAGGTAGGAGGAAGGAGGAAGGGGAGGGGAGGAGACAGGGGAAAGCAGGGTGGGAGGAGGGGGAGGAGGGAAAAGGAGGGAGGAGGAGGAGAAGGATGGAAAGTAGAGAGGTGAGAGGAGGAAGGAGGAAAGGAGGATGGGGAGGTGGAAAGGAGGAAAGGGAGGGGAGAGGAGGAAGGGGAAGAGGGGGGAGGAGGAAAGAGGAAAGTGGGGTGGAGGAAGGATGGAAAGAAGGGGGGTGGAGGACAGGATGGAAAGAGGAGTAGGGGGGGAGGACAGGGAAAGAGGGAGTGGGAGGAAGGATGGAAAGAGGGAGGGTAGGAGGAAAGGAAAAGGGGAGTAGGGGAGGAAGGGGAAAAGAGGGGAGGGGAGGGGAGGAAGGTGGAAAGTAGGAGAGGGTGAGGAGGAGAGGAAGGAAGGGAGGGAGGGTAGGAGGAGGAGGAGGAAAGTAGGTAGGGTGGGGGGGAAGGAGAGGGAGAGGGTAGGAGGAAGGAGGAAAGAGGAGTAGGGTGAGGTAGGGGAAGGAGGGAAAGAGGAGTAGGGGAGGAGGAGGACAGGATGGAAAGAGGAGAGGAGGGTGGGGAAGGAGAAAGTAGGGTAGGTGGGGGAGGAAGGATGGAAAAGGTAGGGGGGAGGAAGGATGGAAAGTAGGAAGGGTGGTAGGAGGAAGGAGGAAAGGGAGAGGGGGGAGGGGACAGGAGGAAAGAGGAGTGGGGTGGGTGGGGGAGGAGGGAGTAGGGTGGGTGGGGAAGGGGAAAAAGGGAGTAGGGAGGTAGGGGACGGAGGAAAAGGATAGGGTGAGGGGAGGACAGGATGGAAAGTAGGGGAGTGAGGAGGATGGAAGTGAGGGTGAGTGGGGT
>NC_056741.1:77529273-77544273 GCF_019279795.1 Protopterus annectens
CCCAATGCTACCCCTGCAGCAGCTGGAAAGGCCCCAACAGTTCATCGACAAAGCGGATGCAGGGTCTCAGGAATATGTGTTATGCTGCCGACTGAAAGGACTCCTGCTCTATTCAGTCGCATACCACTTGCTCAGAGGTGACCTGTGCCTGACATACAAGGCCATGTCGAACCCAGATTTGATGACTATGCTTCACCTAAAGAATCTAGATCCCTCAGAACCACAAGGGCAGGTGACGTAAACCTTGACATGGTCATTAATAGAATGTGCTGGAGGGACAGATTCATCACCCAGACACTCACTATGCTGTGGAACAACATCCCAGTACATATGAGGCAGAGCACCTCACTGGCCTTGTTCGAGGGAAATCTTGACCAATGGATGGGAGATTGCAGATATACCCCAGGGATTACTTCAGTGTCACTGCTTGAAAGAGGTACAGCAATATAATAGGCATAGTTTTCTTCAAACTGAAGGGGTGGCAAAGGCAACATAACTATGGGCTAGGCTTATAGATGCCCTTGGGCGGATAGCCTACTATGAACCTATGAACCTATGAACCTATGTTCATAGTTTGTCCCATTCACACTTGTTTATCCCCTGTCCTCATTCGTATGTGGATATTTCTGTGGCACATGATTGAACTATGTATTACCTGCAGGTATGCTGTGTACAGTGCACATATGTCACGGTTGATTACAGTGTATCTGTGTACCTACCTCTGTGATACTGAGGACTACCACACATCCTTCACAGCATTACATGCATATGTCCATACTATTATTCGTTGGCCTGTGGGGGGTTGTCAGGGCAACGGTTACCGTGTCCCTGTTTGTTACGCATCATGGTGGTCTTTGACCGGCCTCCGTTGCTATCGTGGGATGGACGGTGGTGTTGGTGTGTGTTTGGGTTGTGTTTCCACTGCCGATACATCTGTGGGGGGTGGGGTTGGCACATGTTCCTTTTTGCAGGGAGCCCCATCCTGGACATTTGTGTCATGTGTCAACACTTAGCACATGCCATATGTCCTGTGATATTCCCACAGTCGTGTATGCCTTCCTGCATTACTACTGCGTGTTACTGGCAGTTTGTATCTGGTAAGCATGACTATTATGTTGGATAGCTTAGCCTATTCCCATGATATGACATACCCATTCATCCAGGCATATACATGTTATTCCATCCTTTGCATTGGCCGTGGGTGTTTGGCCATCCGGCACCACTATTCTCGTGTGATGTCCCACCTTCACCTTCTGTGCATGTGGCACCCTGTTGGGGTGTCCTGCTTGGTGGGCAGATGTTCCGCCCTATGTGTTGTGTTTGACATGTCTGCATAGCTAATCATCATTACGGTGGCTGAACATACTGCTTTGTCCAGATGTGTACAGTTATGGACACCGTGGCGTGTGAACGCCTATGAGGTTTCGTCAGGTCCATACCACATGCGGGATGTACACATTCTGCCGACACATTCACATGCAGCCATTTGGATATCAGTACCTGAGGTGGGATGTTGACATGTGGGGTACATATTTGCCCGTGTGGCACTGCCTAGGACAATACTTCATACTACATTTGAGGTATACCCACTGTGTGTAGGTGTGCAGCTGCATGAGCTGCTAGCTGGGTTGGTCTGCTGTGCCGCGGTACATGGGTGCGGATTCGTGCTATAGCGGGGCTGTTGTGTATTACATTTGCATGCATGGGTTCTGCTTCTGGATATTACCCGGCATACGCCGTCCTATGTGTATCACGGCGGGCACATTGCTGGGTGTAGTACATGTTGCTATGCACATGTTTGTCTGTGTTTAGGGTATCTGGTTTCCTTCTGGTTGTTATATAGACACGGCTGCCCGGCTGTGTACTCTCACTACTGCTGGTGACCATGCCCATGGGGCTACTTGTGTGTAGGTGCGGCGCGCTGACATGCTGCGGTAAACCTTCACTGGGTATGCCCACTGACAGTGCATTGCGTGATGGACACGGTATTACGCATATCCTTTGTTCCTTGGACGGGTACAATTTGGACTTCGTGGGTTAATGTTTGGTTCTCTGTTTTGTGTGAACGGGTACTATGTTGCATACTCTGCGTACGTTTCATTATCCACGGACACTGGCTGGTGCGGTTACTATTGCAGGCGGCCTGTGACAGTCAGCACTTTAGGTTGCTCCTCGCCTGCCGGCTTGGCCACGCCTACGGGTGCATCCTACTTGGGCTCGCGCACGTGCCCTCTGCATGTGTTTGTGGTTGCGGCGCGCACTCATTACTATGCATGTGGCGCTGCTACGCCGATTATACACTGCACTGCTGGCGCAAGCCTTACACCGGCCTTGCGCCGAGCTTCATGAATCCGGGGGAGAGTGTTTCTCAAAGGCTGGGTGCTGTGGTACAGGCTCAGACACTGGCATCAAATGTTTGTGATTCTGCCTAAACTCTGCTTCATGTGATTCCACAATATACAAGCTCAACTCTGGGCAAATTCTTCACTTCTCTAATCTGATCATAACCTTTGCACTGAGGCTATATGATCTCTGAGCTCATCTAGACACATGACTTCAAAAGCAGGTTTCTCATTCTCATGCTCTTCTGTGTTTTTTCTGGGTGATCTGGATAACGTATCAGGAAGATAAAGAAGCTTGCCTTTCTTGTAGACAAGATGGAAATTGTAGTTCTGCAATCTCAACATCATATGTTAAAATCTGGCTGAAGCTGAATGCATAGGCTGTCTCAAAATAGTAATTAGAAGTTGGTGGTCTGTTTTGATCTGGATAGGTCCACCATAAATATAATCATGGAAATTCAAACAAGCAAACACAATTGCCAAAAATTATTTCTTTATCTGAGCATACTGCATTTCAGTTAGGGTTGGAGATCTGGACGAATAGGCAACAGGTTGACCCTCTTCAAGAATGACTGCACCAAGACCAAATTTCAGAGCATCACAGGAAAGTAACTGGTTTGTGAACATCATAGTATCTAAGAGATTGTGAACTGGCAATTTTCTGTTTCAGGATATCAAATTCTCTTTGGTGCTGTTCTAACCATGACCAGGATACATCTTTACATGTCAGCTCTCTGAGTGGTGCTGCTAGATGGCTTAAGTCTGGAATGTCCTTGCCTAGGTAGTTAACCATGCCAAGAAATCATTGAAAGGCTTGATCATTGTCTGAAGCTAGCATCTCAAGAATTGCGGTTTGCTTGGAAGGGCCTGGTTATGACCCTGAACTGGTAAACAAATGACCAACATATGTGACTTCTCATAACCTGAACTTGCACTTCTTAAGAATCAGCTTAAGATTCACTTGATGAGCTCTTTCCAGAACTTTGTCAAGGTTTCTGTCATGCTCAGCTTCACCATTATCTCCTACTAGACTATCATCTACTATAATAACACAGGGACCCCCTACTAGAATATCATCTACTATAATAACACAGGGATACCCAGAAAAAAGTTGCTCCATTGTACACTAAAAGACTACACTAGCAGAATTTATCACAAAAGGCATCTCAGAAATTTGTACCTGCCAAACGGAGTACTGAACATAGTTAGCAATGAGGAATTCTTACAAGCAAAATTTGCCAAAATGAACTCTTTGCATTTAAGACAGAAAAAACAGTGGCATTTTGCATCAGTGCCACAACTTCTTCAACTGTACGCATTGGATGATGAGGTCTTTTTAGTGTCTTGTTCAAATCTCATGGATCAATACATATTCTGGTAATGGGTCTATATTACGATGTTGAAAGATGAAGTAACTGAACAAGTCTTTATCAACACATAAATATTGACCTTTGCAAATGCCAAATGGCCAGATCAGTGAATTGTTTCCCAGGGAAAAAAAAAAATCACTCGGCCGAAGACAAACAAACCAAACCTTCAAATGCTGCATAGTGGGGAGCTTTATCCCCAAATCCTCCAATGAGGGGGGCTGTGCCCCCCACACTCCCTAACTAAATATACCAACTCTGAGATCACACTACAGTGGGGAAAAGGGCAAATCCCTGGTAATGGCCAAGCGATTTTTCCTTTGGGAAAAATTTGCTGATGTGGCTGTTTGGCGATTGCAGAGGTTGATATTTATGTGTCGATAAAAATATGTTTGGTTACTTCATCTTTCATCACTGTAATATAAACCCTCTGGTAACATCTGAGCTTTTCTTATGAGCTAAGACCATGGAAGATACCCATTCTGTTGCTTCATCTACTGGACAAATTACACCTTGTTGCACCATTTTATCTAGCTTGACTTTGACTCTGTTTTCCATAGTTACTGGAACTTTTCAGGCTGGCCTGAAACTGGGCTGACATGTGGGTCTAACTTCGTGGAGTATACAACTAGAAGTTTGCCTAATTTGTCTTTGAAAAGATCAGCATAGGTAGATGAAATATACTGGATGAAATTAGAACAATGGCCTTTTAAACTAACATGGTGGACTTCTTTATTAAATGAAAGCAGTCCCATTTTCAAACTGTCTCTGAGCCCCAGTAATGACTGCACGTGCCTTTTGACCACATAAAATAACACGTCATAGCTTCTTCCAGCAGGATAACATAAAAGCATCACTGAGACCTCCATTTGAATCTCTTCAATACCATAAGCAACAAGCTTCGCACACTTTGCAAAATCAAACTTCTCACCAGCACATACTCTAGCAAATGTTTCTGCAGACATAACATTGCACTTTGAACCTGTGTCAACTTTGAGCTCTATGGGTTTTCCATTTATCTAAATAATACAAAATATTTCTTTCTTTGACCTTAAATCTACTGCATTGACTGTTTCATGAAGCACTGAAACACCATCAACATAAAGAGAAGGGTTACAGGTTTCTGAAATGATCAACTTGTTTCTTTGAATGTTCCCTTTTAATGAAAGAATGTGTGCCCTTTCATTTAAAAAACCTTTTGAAATGATTCCACTTAGTGCATTTGTGACATTGCTGACCAAAAGCTAAACATTTTTCACTTTTGGGCTCATGACTTCCTCTACAATTATGACAGTTGACGCTGGCTATGAAACTGGGTATAGGCACATGCTTTGAGTTTGCTGACTCACTCTTATGCTTCACTGAAACTGTATGGTTTCCAGAGCATGCCTTGGAACTTGCTAGAAAGCTACTATGGGATTTCCTTGTAAGTGTTGCAGGATTTACATTTGCAGCCATGTGTTTGGGCCTGTTTCTGTTAACCATGTGCTGCATACTATCAACATGGGTTTAGAATTTACTGGAAGCATGCATCTCTCATGTGTAAGTATATTTGTGTGCTTTTCTGTAAGCTCATATATCTGACAAATTTCAATGGCCTTATTCAAAGTTAAGTCACTGTCATGAAGCAAAATCTTTCTCACTATATTATCTTTAATACCACACACAATTCTGTCTTTTATCAACTCATCCCTTAAAATCACCAATATTTTAGCTTTGTTTCTCAAGTCAGTTTTATATATGCTGCAAAAGTTTCACCAGGCTTTTGATCCCTTGCAGAAAATACATCTCTTTCCATTGTAACATTCATTTGGGGGTTACATGATTCTCTAAATTTACATTTTAAGCACTCAGGTTCCTCCCTTGATTCAGCCGGTACAACTATATGACGGTTTCCCCCCACTCCTGCAAAGACAGCAGGTGCATACACAAATGAACGCTCCCTTTCTATGCCTTGTGAATGAACTAAATTAAGCAGAATACATGCCTTTGTATGGTCAACTTTATCAGAAAATGCAGGCTGTATGAAAATATCGTACTCTTGCTCAAACACTCTCCAATTCTCTGCAATATTATTGTCAAACACCAGTGGAGCTGGTTTTCAAAATCTGTCTGCAATGCCAACAAATTGTGCCCAAACACACTGAAAAATATGGCCCTTGTAATTACATACAAACAAGCACACAGCCAGCACTTCTAATAACATTCAAGTGCACAATAAACTTTTTGGAATGCTTTACCTTGCAAAATATGCTCTGTAACGGCTGTATTTTGTGAAATTACTGTACTGTAATACTACACAAAATGCAAACACTTCATACACTTCAGACAACTGGAATAACTTTGATTAATGTAAAAAGGTGGTGCTTATCGAAAAAATGTGGCTGTTTCCTTTATTTTATTCATTTTTTGCGATTCAGACTTTATTTCAAGCATTTTCCGTAGTTATTTTGAATATTTTTGTTAATATATCATAATATCAAATGTACCTGTTACTTAGAAATGTATTCAGAGTGTTCTGAATGCCTCGTTTCATATTTAGTGAATAGGAAATAGCTTGAGCAAGTTTCAATACCTGAAATTAATTTCTGACCTGTTTTGCAACTTATATGTGCAGTAGGGATGATTCACGCCTATATATTCCTCCAGTGTTAACTGAGTGCCTCTTGACCTCGAACTGAAGAATCTGGCTTCCCTCCTGGCCCCATGTCCTTTTTAGACATGCCTCTTCTGACACTACGCCGCTCGTCTCTCTCTCTAATATAGATGACGAACAGGCTGGTAGCTCATTTATATGCTTTATTATACAGAAACATCAGGATGGATAGCAGCTTTACAAAATATAAACAGACTGATTAACAGACATACTGTAACTACATACATGCTGACATCTCAACAGCTTATGACAAAATGGCAGTCAGGCTTACATGTGCTCAGTACTTATACACTTGTGCAAGCTCCTAGAAAGCTTCGTAAAGTTGTACACACACACTGATCTACACTTCCTACTACTATAACACCCTAAGAATCAATTGATCATCCCTGATTTCACTGTTTACCATCAGTCTAACTACTATCTTTCTAATCAAATATTACCAATGCATTCATAACTCCATCTGTTTAGTATAGCAACCCCTAGAAATGAAACATTCTTCTAGTCTGTTAATGTACTATATCCATAATGTCTTAGTATTGTTCTACCTTACATTATTTTTAGCTGTACTTGAAACATTCTGCTTGGCATAATTATACATACATCTGAAGAACCAGCCAGTTTGACTGTGAAGGTGCTTATGTCTGGAAGTTACAATAAAAAAAGTACTGTTTTTATGACTATAGCCTGTGTTTAACTGAACTCATTGGTTTTGGTTGTTTTTTTTTTCTGTTTGTACATAATTATACATCTCATCTGCTCATCTCTGCTTATAAATAACTTTTCTGTTTTCCACTCATAACTACCTCCTATGACTCTTTAAACATGATAAAATTACTATTATGTCTATTCGTATCCTACTCAAATTGCTACACACCTAATTTGCCTCTATGTTTGTATATACTGGAAATCTTTTTTTTTTTACCTTTTCTCCTTTAAATATTGTAGTATGACTTTAACAACGTATAGACCAACTTGTCTTGTAAAAATGTTCTCATGTCATTTTTTTTGTCTGTTTTATATGTTGGAGCTTTTCTACCCAGGCTTCTACTGAAAATGGGCTCACAGCCAGTTGGACTTTCCTGGTAAACAAATGTAAAATAAAATAATATAAATATAAATAATACTGAAGCACAAATTCTGGAGCAGACTTCACAAAACTGACACTACTGCAATCTCACCACAGACTAAGGCACAAGACTATGCAGAAATTTACCAGTAATGCTGTAAATGACTAAATGAGGTTCAAATCTGGCATTCGATGACAGCCCTACTACAACTTCAGGTTAAAGTTACAAGACTGACATCCCAGACTGGGTTCAAATATAGAGGTCATCCTTGTACATGTAATTCTACATATGGAAACAGAAATACAGTAGTACAGTAACTTATAAACACTGCTAAAATCTTGCAGTAATACATAATCATGAAGCTATAATGCTAAGGTCCAAGATCAAACTAGAACAATGGAAACGTATAACATTTTGCTAAAACTTGAACAGAAAGCAGAGAAGTACAAAACATCACCACACAGTTCAATTTAAAATATTTAAGCAGAATTAAAAAAAAAACTTTTTTCTTTCTTTTTAATGAAAAACTTTGGAGATTTCTGCACCTCTCAGAGTCATGAACAAAAGCCCTTGGTGGATGTGGATCTGTGCTAAATATTGCAGTTTTGCTGCAGAGGGATCCTTTCAAATAAAGACAATGCTTGCACTCAAGTCCTATGGTTAGAATTTCAGAAACTTTTAACTTAATGCATCTGTGGTTTCTGAGGAAGACTCAAACAACAGGTGAAAAAACAATAGCAAGGTAAACAGAAGACACTAGAATGCAACTTATGCATGCATATCCAACTGTAAAAACTACTGAAACACAAATCCTGGAGCAGAATTCACAGTACTGTCACTACTGCAATTTCAGAATGAACCAAGTCCTATGCACGAGGGGATGCACGGTCCAAACCAAGTAGAAAGCTCCAAATAGACCAGCAAGGCAGCACAGAGTTCAATATATTTATTAAATACTGATGAATATAACAAACTAGTTTCGGCCAACAGCCTTCTTCAGTGTAAAACAGTATAATCAAGTTCATTTGCATCATCCTTTAAATACATATCAAGAGCCAATCAAAAGGTTGAGCTCATGAATACTAATAAGTTTGAAAAATATTTGTAAAACATGTTTTTAGGGCACTTAGAGTAAATCATATAGATATACAATGAGAATTAATATATATACTCAGGTGAGGTCCATCCATAACAGGAAAAATAACCACCAGGTGAATACATGAAACTAAACAAATTATTAGTATATTCTAACATGTCCATATGACAATATATTCATACTTATAGTTGGTTTTTATAATCCCATACTGGATGAACCACTATCACATGCTATTCAGCAGTTCTTGGTTAGAGAAACCATAGGTAAAAATATCAGATACTAACGTTCAAAGGACTCAAACATGCTATGTCATAAGGGAGCATATATTAGACCGATTAGGTTATATATATATAAAGATGTATATATATAGAGATTGGTAGTGGGCAACACAAATGATGAACATAGAGCACAAAGTAGATCAACAATAATGAGAATAGCAGCCTGAACATAAAGGCTTTCACATTTGTCCAGCATAAACATTACACCTATTATATATCCGTCCAAGACAAGATAGAAGACCACCCAATAAATACAAAGATAAGATTAATTATTAATATGTTCTAACCTCTCCATCTGGCAATGTATTCATACTTGGGATCTAATTAATCTTCCCATATTGAATAGAACACTTGCGTGCTTATAACAGTTTTGAATTGGCGACCCCATGGCTGGTACATATCAATTATAGATATTGAAAGGATTCCTGCATACTATATCTTAAGGAGCATATGTTTAACAGGTCACGATGTATATACCCACATATGTATATCAATATAGGTCAGTTATTAAACATAACTTGTAATGGACATGGAGTACAATATAAAAATTGAATCAACAATACTGAAATCGACAGCCTAAACATAAAGGCTTGCACATTTCTTCCAAAGTGATAAAGGCTGTTATATCTCTAGTACATATATGTAAATGGCACCACTTACAAACCAAAAAAGAGGAAGAAAAAAGTGACAATGCATCTAGTTTCAACTTACATTATGCTAACAAATATAAATGCTCAGTCACCCGACTAGCAAATTAAGTGCCTCTCATTCGTGCTCCCACAAAGAAAATTTATTCTTAACTACACTTGGCCACATACATATCAAACATAGTATTACAAAATAGTCCATATGACTTGATATCTTAACACCCTGTTCAATATTGAACCAGAATGTTTTGACATTCATAATCTTAAGACATATAAATGGGAGACAAATAGAAATTCCCATCTTAGTGTCCTATTATTGAATGTACTAATACTGACTCAATATATTCGCTACAAATGATCATTTATACCCGGATGAAATAAAGCCCCAGTGTAATAATCAATGTTTCTTTTCGATCCAGTAGCCCATGCCAACCTTGTTTGTTTGTTCTGTCTCCAGAAATGCGGTCAATGACCATAAAAGTGAATCTCGCTTGAGAATGTTTTAATGTGTGTTGATATAGGGCACTGGTCTCCTTGTGGTTTTTTATATCACTGCGATGTTCGTTCATTCTAAATCTTAAGGCTCTGGAAGTTTGTCCAACATAAAATCCCCACAGTAGAAGCCAGGTACACCACCCAGTCGCTACTGCAGTTTCCAAAGATCTTGATATCAAAAACTTTACTAGTATTACGACTGGTGAGCCTTGGATTTCAACATATGTTGACAGGAACCACAATGGCCACAGGGGAATGACCCAATGAGTTCATCACCATGAAGTGTCAGTTGTTTGTGAGTAGTCCCCCCACTTGCCATATGTTTAAAATGTGAAAAATAGGAACCTAAGGTCTTACCACGTTTATATGAGAAAAGACAACGGGGTCCCAAAAAACTTCGCAGCTTGTCATTGGCCAATAAAATGTTCCAATGTTTATTAATGATGTTTCTAATCATATTAATGTTTCTGCTATAAGTGGTGATGAACCTAACACATGTATTGGAAGAGGATTGATTTTTATTTTTATTCTGATATTGTAATAGGTCGTCCCTCACAAGACGATTAGCTCTACTCTCAGCCGACACAATATCAAATCCATCATATCCTGTTAATAAACCTCTGACTGAGATCCCTACTGGCCAATTGATATTCCTCCATGTTGGAACTGAGGCGTTTGATACGTATAAACTGGGATATTGGAATACTCCTGATTGTGTGACGGGGATGTAAACTTGATGCATGTAACAGGGTGTTATATTGCGGGTACTTGCGGAAAACCCTCGTAGACAGAGTATTGTCTGGGTTCCTGTATACTGTGACATCCAAAAAATTGATAGAATTTTTATCAAATGTCACCGAAAATTCAAGTCCCCAGACATTATCATTAAGATATTCAACAAATTCCCGCAAGTATCCTACATCAGCCCGCCACACCAACCAGCAGTCGTCCAGATAACGTCTCCAAATATCCATTTCCACCTGAAAGATGTTGTGTGATGTATCATAGATCATAAATTCCTCAACATAAGCCATGAACAGGTCAGCATATATAGGGGCAAAAGATGCCCCCATAGCTGTTCCTTGAAGCTGCCAATAACATTGGCCCTGGAAGTACAGAACATTCTTATTTAACACATGCTCGGACATACATATCAAAGGGTGTTAAATCCCGGTGAATATAGGTTTACCCTTTCCAACCAATATTGTAAGATTGGAGACCCAGTGGGGTATACTTGTATATAATGATTTTACATCCAAAGTACATAAGTACCACTCAGGTTCCAATTGGGTTTCCCTAATTAGCTGTAGAAACTGTGTGGTGTCCTGCAATCTAGATCTGATATGTCCCAACAGAGGTTTAAGATATTTGGTGAGGAAAGCTGATAGGGGTTCAGTCAGAGAGCCTATTCCGATACTATAGGTCTACCCGGTGGTTTTCAAGGACTTGTGGATTTTGGGTAAAAGATATAGTATCTGTTTGGATGGTTCCGACACTTTAAGTGAATCCAAGCATTTCTTATTTATGATGCCTTCCTCAAAGGCCAACTGCAAAAAGGCGTCAATCTCATCCTTAAATACTGGTGTGGGATCTATAGACATGTACATATAGCACTTGGCGTCTGACAATTGAGTTAACCCTTCATGAATGTAATCCGCAGTGTTCCAAACCACAACTGCACCTCCCTTGTCAGCAGGGACAATAACTATATCTTTATTGTCACACAAGGTATTCAAAGCTATCCTGTCATCATCCGATAGATTGCTAGCCAGCATGATATGTCCCATGTTTTGAAAGTGAATATCCCTCAAAATAGGTGTAATGTTTATGCTGGACAAATGTGAAAGCCTTTATGTTCAGGCTGCTATTCTCATTATTGTTGATCTACTTTGTGCTCTATGTTCATCATTTGTGTTGCCCACTACCAATCTCTATATATATACATCTTTATATATATATAACCTAATCGGTCTAATATATGCTCCCTTATGACATAGCATGTTTGAGTCCTTTGAACGTTAGTATCTGATATTTTTACCTATGGTTTCTCTAACCAAGAACTGCTGAATAGCATGTGATAGTGGTTCATCCAGTAAGGGATTATAAAAACCAACTATAAGTATGAATATATTGTCATATGGACATGTTAGAATATACTAATAATTTGTTTAGTTTCATGTATTCACCTGGTGGTTATTTTTCCTGTTATGGATGGACCTCACCTGAGTATATACATTAATTTTCATTGTATATCTATATGATTTACTCTAAGTGCCCCAAAACATGTTTTACAAATATTTTTCAAACTTATTAGTATTCATGAGCTCAACCTTTTGATTGGCTCTTGATATTGGTTGGAAAGGGTAAACCTATATTCACCGGGATTTAACACCCTTTTGATATGTATGTCCGAGCATGTGTTAAATAAGAATGTTCTGTACTTCCAGGGCCAATGTTATTGGCAGCTTCAAGGAACAGCTATGGGGGCATCTTTTGCCCCTATATATGCTGACCTGTTCATGGCTTATGTTGAGGAATTTATGATCTATGATACATCACACAACATCTTTCAGGTGGAAATGGATATTTGGAGACGTTATCTGGACGACTGCTGGTTGGTGTGGCGGGCTGATGTAGGATACTTGCGGGAATTTGTTGAATATCTTAATGATAATGTCTGGGGACTTGAATTTTCGGTGACATTTGATAAAAATTCTATCAATTTTTTGGATGTCACAGTATACAGGAACAGACAATACTCTGTCTACGAGGGTTTCCATAGTACCGCAATATAACACCCTGTTACATGCATCAAGTTTACATCCCGTCACACAATCAGGAGTATTCCAATATCCCAGTTTATCGTATCAAGCGTCTCAGTTCCAACATGGAGGAATATCAATTGGCCAGTAGGGATCTCAGTCAGAGGTTTATTAACAGGGATATGATGGATTTGATATTGTGTCGGCTCAGAGTAGAGCTAATGTCTTGAGGGCGACCTATTACAATATCAGAATAAAAATAAAATCAATCCTCTTCAATACATGTGTTAGGTTCATCACCACTTATAGCAGAAACATTAATATGATTAGAAACATCATTAATAAACATTGGAACATTTTATTGGCCAATGACAAGCTGAAAGTTTTTGGGACCCGTTGTCTTTTCTCATATAAGCGTGGTAAGACCTTAGGTTCCTATTTTTCACATTTTAAACATATGGCAAGTGGGGGACTACTCACAAACAACTGACACTTCATGGTGATGAACTCATTGGGTCATTCCCTGTGGCCATTGTGGTTCCTGTCAACATATGTTGAAATCCAAGCGTTCACCAGTCGTAATACTAGTAAAGTTTTGATATCAAGATCTTTGGAAACTGCAGTAGCGACTGGGTGGTGTACCTGGCTTCTTGCTACTGTGGGGATTTTATGTTGGACAAACTTCCAGAGCCTTAAGATTTAGAATGAGCGAACATCGCAGTGATATAAAAACCACAGGAGACCAGTGCCCTATATCAACACACATTAAAACATTCTCAAGCGAGATTCACTTTTATGGTCATTGACCGCATTTCTGGAGACAGAACAAACAAACAAGGTTGGCATGGGCTACTGGATCGAAAAGAGAAACATTGGATTATTACACTGGGGGCTTTATTTCACCCGGGTCTAAATGATCATTTGTAGGGAATATATTGAGTCAGTATTAGTACATTCAATAATAGGACACTAAGTGGGGAATTTCTATTTGTCTCCTATTTATATGTCTTTAAGATTATGAATGTCAAAACATTCTGGTTCAATATTGAACAGGGTGTTAAGATATCAAGTCATATGGACTATTTTGTAATACTATGTTTGATATGGGCGGTGGCCAAGTGTAGTTAAGAATAAATTTTCTCTTTTGTGGGAGCACGAATGAGAGGCACATAATTTGCTAGTCAGGTGACTGAGCATTTATATTTGTTAGCATAATGTAAGTTGAAACTAGATGCATTGTCACTTTTTTCTTCCTCTTTTTTTGGTTTGTAAGTGGTGCCATTTACATATATGTATTAGAGATATAACAGCCTTTATCACTTTTTGGAAGAAATGTGCAAGCCTTTATGTTTAGGCTGTTGATTTCAGTATTGTTGATTCAATTTTTATATTGTACTCCATGTCCATTACAAGTTATGTTTAATAACTGACCTATATTGATATACATATGTGGGTATATACATCGTACCTGTTAAACATATGCTCCTTAAGATATAGTATGCAGGAATCCTTTCAATATCTATAATTGATATGTACTAGCCATGGGGTCGTCAATTCAAAACTGTTATAAGCACGTGGGTGTTCTATTCAATATGGGAAGATTAATTAGATCCCAAGTATGAATACATTGCCAGATGGAGAGGTTAGAACATATTAATAATTAATCTTATCTTTTGTATTTATTGGGTGGTCTTCTATCTTGTCTTGGACGGATATATAATAGGTGTAATGTTTATGCTGGACAAATGTGAAAGCCTTTATGTTCAGGCTGCTATTCTCATTATTGTTGATCTACTTTGTGCTCTATGTTCATCATTTGTGTTGCCCACTACCAATCTCTATATATATACATCTTTATATATATATAACCTAATCGGTCTAATATATGCTCCCTTATGACATAGCATGTTTGAGTCCTTTGAACGTTAGTATCTGATATTTTTACCTATGGTTTCTCTAACCAAGAACTGCTGAATAGCATGTGATAGTGGTTCATCCAGTATGGGATTATAAAAACCAACTATAAGTATGAATATATTGTCATATGGACATGTTAGAATATACTAATAATTTGTTTAGTTTCATGTATTCACCTGGTGGTTATTTTTCCTGTTATGGATGGACCTCACCTGAGTATATACATTAATTTTCATTGTATATCTATATGATTTACTCTAAGTGCCCCAAAACATGTTTTACAAATATTTTTCAAACTTATTAGTATTCATGAGCTCAACCTTTTGATTGGCTCTTGATATGTATTTAAAGGATGATGCAAATGAACTTGATT
>NC_056741.1:77549273-77551773 GCF_019279795.1 Protopterus annectens
CAGATTCTGTCCTGCATTTTACATTGGCAAGACTGATCGTAAATTACGGCAACGTATTTACGAACATGTCTATGCCATTAGGTCTGGTAAACTAGAGAATGCTTTAGTGAAACATTTAGAAAATTTTCCTGATCATCAATTCCACTTTATGGGTATTGATCATATACCTTATAACATCAGAGGGGGGCCTTTTTCTTTACTACTTGAACTTCGTGAATTAGAATGGCAGGTTAAACTTAATGCCTTCCACTGTCCAGGCTTGAATGACAACTGCAACATTTCAGTATTACTAAAAATGAAAAGTTATACAAAATAAGGTCTTATGTGATAGTTTTAATATTTGTTTTAATATTTGTTTAAATTAGTGACATTATTTTTGAAGTATTTCTTGTCTTTGTTGCCTGATCTGTCATCTTGTTTATAGGACAGGTTTTATTTCCTAGAAATGACCTACTACTTTTTAGAGGCCCGATTGATATGGTTGATATTTATTTATCCCATTGGCTCTATTGTGTTTAGATTAAACCAAGTTTAGTGTTCTTTGCCTCTACTGATATACTGACTGTATTAGATACACTAGTTATTAATTAACAACTTTTCCAATTTGGTTTATCATTTTTGGTATGCTGGGCATGTTTATATATATTTTCAGGATGTACTGTATATATAAATATTTGTATCTTTATATATTTATATATTTTTATTTTTATGTTTTCCATTTGGTTGTCAATTGATGGGTTGCCTTTAATTTTTTTGGCTAGGAAGTGATGTCACGATGACACCCCTTTGCTTGATTTTATATGTATAGCAACCTTTCTTGGCATAAAAGACTGTTTTTTTGTGTCTCTTCTGAGGAAGCTGCCATTTTTACTGTCAGCGAAAACGCTTTTATTTTAATTAATAAAGCAGCGTTCAGTTTTATTCACGTTGTCTGTCAGCATTCATTTTGTTGCAGGAGACTTCCTGGAAGTACTGTTTACTGCTCACTTGCCGTTCTTGTGTTCTTCAGTTTGTGTCGCTGTTTTCCTTCACCTATATATATATATATATATATATATATATATATATATATATATATATATATTACTGACAGAACCAAGACTGTAAAAGTAGCCGACTCCAAATCCAGCTCCAGACAAGTGCCAAGTGGAGTACCTCAGGGTTCAGTCCTGGGACCACTCTTGTTTGGCATCTACTTCTCTGAAGTACAGGCCAACACTAAGGGACACTGGCTAACAAGTTTGCAGATGAATGCAAACTGGGAGCCATTATTGAACCCCCAAATTATGTGGATATTCTACAAAAGGGCCTTACAGAAACAGATGTCTGGTGCCAGAGCCATGGTCTCAAGCTTAATGCCAAGAAATGTATAGTTATCCCCTTTGGAAAAAAAAACATGTACCCATGAATTACCACATAGGTGGCAGGACACTAAACATCGAAAGTGTGATGAGACATTGTACAAAAGTTGAATAAAAAACATGATAGAAACATCAAATAAATAATGCTCCTGTTTATTTGTTTTACAGAAAGGTTTGGATGTTGCCCTGATCTCTGGGTGAAATTTAATAGCCACTGTTACTATTTCTCTAATGATTCATTAACATGGGACCAAGGCAAGGAGAAGTGTGTTGAATACTCATCTTGGTTGGTAATAATTAAAACTGATGAAATAAAGGTGAGTTGAGTGAGTTTTAATTTTTCTCCAAATTTTATAAATGAATAATTCTATCGATTTTACTCTGCTTTGTTTACCTCACTGCACTGTCAAAATGGGTAGTGTAAATTTTCATAGAAGGCCTAAGGAAAAGCTGCACATTAGATGTCATTAGAATCAGATTCAGGCAGCTATTATAAAAGACTAATATAAATAGATCATAACAATAAGATGTTCCTTTAAGTTATGACTTTGGTCATTTAGTTACAGTTCACAAAATTGCACTTTACTGGCGATGATTCCAAAAGAATTACTTTTCCCAAAAAATTCATATCTCACTGGCAATGTAGTATAACACATTTTACATGATACCTTTCCATACTGTACTCATATATTTATTTATGTTTATTTATTTATTGACAGTTTATTACCAGGAATGTCCAATAGGGTAAAAGCCCATTTTCAGCAGAGGCCCGGGGAGAAAAACTCCAAATAATTACAAAACATTTTAAGAACAATAATTTTACAGTCTTCAAAAATGAAACAAAAACATCTTCAGTTTAACTAATTATAACAAATTAGACATAACATAAAAAACATTGATTAAGAATCAGTACAAGGTATTTGACAATCATTTAATATTTAGAGAAATTTTAAACAGTTTGTAGAGAAAGTGAAGGTAAGTTAGTGTAATACAAATAGGAATTGCAATATGAAGTGAGGGAAAAACAGGCTTAAGGTATATTTAGGTAGAAAGTCAGAGAAGAAAATTAGATAGCAATAAGGAAGAAAGTGAAGCAGGCAGAGTAAGGTGGTAAAAACAATGAAAAGGCATGTGTTCAC
>NC_056741.1:77559273-77571773 GCF_019279795.1 Protopterus annectens
TCACAATGAAAACAGACTTAGCATTAAAACATCTCTGCCCTTGAAACTTACATTCATTGAAACAGCATTAAAACCCACATTCAAAGAAAATACATTTTGCCAGTGGCAGGTAAAGATTAACTTTGGGCTGTTTTCAAATCAAAGGCCCCTTGCACACGAAACATACACGTGGTCTTTGATACACCTTCCTGATTGTATTAAATTATATTCCTTGTACAATATAGTACAGTTGTTAGATGGCATTTTTAATTTGTTTTGAACATTTTTCCAGTAAACAATGAAACAAAATACCTGCACCAATAATGACAAAATTGCCCAATTCAGAACAATTTCCAGTAAACAATGAAACAAAATGCATGCACAAATAATGACAAAGCTGCCCAATTCAGAAAATTTCTATCATAAAAGTCTACTCAAACTTCCACAGTCCACCAGTATCAGTAAATATGCACAATCTCTGAAGAAGTAAAAGTCATCTAAATAATTACACATTAAAGAAATCTGTAACTATTGAAGAGGTTGCTGCTAGCAAACAACTTTATATTTCATTGTTTCATCTACAAATAAAGTGTCTGTTGCCCTTGAGGAATACATTGCCTAGGTTGCATTAAAAAATGATAAGCTAGTAATATTGCAATAGGGAATGGATGGCAAACTGAAAACTTCACCAAAAAGGACTGCAGAATCCACCCCCTTTACAATACAGTACAGTATCAGCAATGCATCTTCCTACTGTGCGAGTAGAACCCACAGCCTTCTGCATCAAAAGCAAGTACATTACCTATTGTGCTATCAACAATGCAAGCAGTCTTGGCATAAGCAGCACTAAACTTGTGTTCCCCTGCAGCTCTCAGCTTCTTGTAAAATTTACTTGACACTCAGCTGTATCTCTGAACTTTACAGCACAAGAAATCTGGAAAAAGCCAAAATTTAGGGTGGGGCAAAAGACGAAAAAACAGGGACACATTTTAAACATTGCTTGTATAATGTTGGAAAGTTGTTAGAATAAAATGCTGTATTACCACCATACATTTCACTGCCAAGTATTGAACCCAGGACCCTGTTAAAACAGTCATAGCAACATACCACTATCCAAATCATCTGTTTTCTGAAAGAAAGGAAGACTAAAACTTAAATGGCTACCATTTAGTGAATTCAGTTCTCATCATAGCTGTCAACATCTTAGCACAAAACACCAGAACAAAGTCAATAATGGGGGAATACAGACCCCCGAACATATTCAGTGAGTTCAGTTATCACCATAGCTCTCAAGCTTGGCACAAAAAACCTGGACAAAGCCAATAATGGGGGAATACAGTCCAAACATAGGGACACATTTCAAATATCTATTGAGAACACCAGAGCAAACCCACACAAACACAGGAAGGACATGCAGACTCCACACAGTAGGCACCCCAGCCAAGAATCAAGCCATGCAACCTGTAGCTGTCAGGCAAAAATGCTGCCACTGCACCACTGGCTGTGTTAAGAAAAAAATATATAGAAACCACAGATTTTATGAGGAACAGAACAGAACAAATATGAGGCTAAAATCTGCAAATTTGGTACAAATGGTGGTGAGTAGGGAATTCAGGCTCTTGCCACTTGGACCCAAGGTACAGGGGTCAAGCCTTATTTTCTACCCACCACCATGTAGCAACTGGGGCATTTCACAAACTTTACCTGAGCCAGATAAGTCTCCAGCCCCAAACTCCACATTGTATCTGTCCTAGTAGGAGTTTTGCTTGACTGCTTTGTCGTCTCATCCTTCCAACAAGAGCTTCAGCCTGCATCAGCCTCGTCATCCTATCCTTCCCGCGAGCGCACCAGCCTCAGCCTGCCTGTGGACATTACAGTCCGATCCCCTTCCAGTCTATGCAGTTCTATGTTGCATTCATAATCCAGACTGCTGGTGGAGAGAGTCTGAATTCTGTGTGCATGCTCCAGACTGGTTCACCAGCAGTCCAAATATCAGGAAATGCCACAAGTGTGCATGTGCAATATTCCAGGACTTGCGGTTTGATTTTTATTTATTTTTTCATTTTTGTTTATTTTCTTTGTTTTATTTTCATGTTTTACAGCTGAAGTCCTGCAGTCCAATAGCCACGAGCCACCCCTGTTTAAATGGAGATCGCCATACTGCACGAAACAGTATATTTACCATTTTCCTCACTGTAGTGCAATCTCAGAGTTGGTATATTTAATAAGTTTCAAAACTTCGATCTTATGCTCTCAAACATAAGAAATTCAACATAAAGAAATTCAAAGTTTTGAAACTTCGAAGTGGACCCTTTATATATATATATATATATATATATATATATATAGATAGATAAAGATATAGATATACATATATGTATGTGTGTGTGTGTGTGTGTGTGTGTGTGTGTGTGTGTGTGGGTGTGGGTGTGTGTGTGTGTGTGTATATATATATATATATATATATATGTGTGTGTAGAAAGAGGGAGATAGTTACATATTTATTAACATTTGTTTACCATGAAAATCTAATTGGATCAAAGAGCCCATTTTCAGTGGAGGCCCACACACAAACACACATGGTTGCAATTCAAAATGGCTGATGCATATATGACTAAAAAGTTTGGGGGGAGTTCAATAAAGCCTACACAGAGTGATTTTCCATATAGGCAGAGTGGCATGGTGCTAACATGGAATCCAGCATCTGTGTGATCCAGTAAACAGAGCAGAGGGCCATGCATGATCGTGTGGATACGGAAGTGTTGGTGGCATGGAAATCACCTCATAAGCAGGTGAAATGCATGTAAATGAGGGTGTTTTGTGATCCAGGAAGCAGACAGGTATCCATGCAGAACTGTATTGGTGTTAGAAGTGTACACAAGAAAAGCCCATGTACAGAAATGTAAAAATTGAACAGGTGCTGTAATAGCTCAATTAAAAGGTCAGAACTGTCGTAGTAGGCACAGATGTGTGCAAAAGTCCAAAAACAAATGCAAAATAATATGAAATAATATTTTTAATACCCATATTACATTTGCACAGCATGCAGCAACATGCAAATATGCCGTTATGCAAAAAAAAAAAAAACTTTATATGTTTAAAAACTGAAAATACAAAATATGTGAGAATAATGCATTATAGGCCCTGCATGCAGTATGTAAAGTGGTAGATGTTAGTGGTTGGTAGGGAGGCAGGCCCTGGAATGGTGAGGTATCCCGGTTATAGGTTCATAGGTGTATACTAGGCTAATGGCCCTGGAGCCTTCACAAGCCTAGCCCCAGAAAAAATTGCCCAGGCACCCGTGCCACCCCATGTTAGTTCACAGATCTGTATGCAAATGAGCTGGGGTTACTGAATAGCAAAACTGGGCCACTGTGTCCGCAGATAAAACCCATGTAGCACCAAAACCATGATGGTATCTGCACAACAGCTTGCTGATATGAAAAGAGGGTGTGTCACTGTATATTTAAGCTGATTGGAGTTCAGCGGCACCCGTTTGTGTGGTACACCGCTCAGCTAAGCAAAGGGGTTTGTCTGGTGCTGCTAAGCTTTGTTTAGCTGCAAGATGCATGTTTTAGCTAGTTTAAGCTATGCTGAGCATGTCCGTGCATGGGGGTGTGTCCAGACTGATGAGCAGTGTTTACACTAGTGCTCTGAGTTTGCCCGTCACAGTGCTTAGCAGGGAATGCATTTTAAAAAAAAGGAAATAGCCTTAATTACTGATAAGCCCTGTGTGAAGACTGAGGGGCTGCCATCCCAAGCAGATAGAATTTTGTAAATAATTCTATGTCATTTGTAAATAACATAATCCATAGGTTGTTTTACAAATATAAGGAAAACTGTGTCATATGTTCTGAACTTCAAAAATGTAGCCACAGTGCACTCTGCTGGAGGAAAGCTGATAAGTCAAACATTTTATGACTGTTTGATTTTAAAGCTCGGAGTCAGTATGTCTGGACTAAGGGATTTTTTTATTGTTTTGAGACCAGAGTTAATTGATAGATTTTACATGTATAATGTCTTTTATAGCTGGGTCTTTTTGCAGGTGCATGTTACAAAAAGAAATGTGAATTTTGAGTTTCTGTTAGCCTGGGAAGCTAAACCAGAGAAAAGTTAAGAATTATGTAATGTAAAATGTCTCAGCAGTACTGTGTTATTAATTTAAGACTTTCTCAGAGAGAGAAAAATTATTTTGGATTTTGTCTGAAGTTGAAGACATCTACTTGCCAGCACCATGCCTTGCTCTGTATGTAAGTAGAATTGAGAACAATTATATTTCTCTTGATATAGCCAGAATTAGACTAGTCGTTTTCTATATTTATGTCAGACTGTCCTACAGTATTGTTTTAAAGCATTTTCCTGTGTCTGAACTCTGTAATGTCATTGTGTATTGCCTTGTGTTTTTATTATTTATTATTAAATATCTTTAACCTTTCAACCGTGGCTGTTTTGTTTAGAGATAATTTAAGCTCTTAGAGAGTACTTGCATGTGTTTGGTGATACTGTACAAAGCCACTCCCATAGTCTTGATGTTCAGACACACTTACTATTTGGATAACAGTAATATTACACAGTAAAATTGGGCACCCTTTGAGAAGGGCCTTATTAGTAGCTGATATTAGAGTTCTGTTGGCAGTGGATTACTACCTTATAGCCTGGCAGGAGGGGGCATAGCTGGGGAACCTGTGCCAGCCTTCCCCAGGAGGGTCTGTGTGTTTGTATATAAACCAAATCTCAAAGTGTGTGTGTCAGCTACTTGGCAGGGACACAAACCCCTGGTTGGACAGAGGGAGTGCTGGGAGGACTTGGCTTGGAACCCTGGCTAAGGACTTCACTCTATAGCTGTGCAAGTGGTGAGTCTTATTGGGGATCTGGAGATAAAGGGAGAAACCATCCCCAGACTGACTGTGATCTCTGTGTGCTCTTAAGGGAAATTGTACTTTACTGTGTGTGTGCTTGTTATCCCTCCCAATGTGGACGCCCCTCACTGGTGTTAGTGGTGCAGATTGAGGCTCCTTGATTACTTGGCCAGTGCATGGGCATCACATATTAATTGTTTGGCAGTGGTGGGATATCCACATCAAATATTAATTGTTTGATAGTGGTGAGTTAGCCACATCACATACTAATTGTCTTGTAGTGGTGTGGATAGTGAATTCCTGTAGCTTGTATACAATGATCACTGAAGGTGTTTTTGTACTCTAAATCAGCCACACAGTGAATATTCAGAGTTCAGATCACAATTGTTTTATTTCTTTTGTTAGCTTAGTTAGTCAGGGAGAGTAGGCAAGCATGTCAGCAGAGGAGTACGGTAGGCTGACAAGGAGCCAGTTGGCTGAGATGTGCCAGGCTAAAGGACTGGTCCACGGAAACCTGACTAAAGCAGACATGACTGCAGCTTTGGTCACAGCTGCATCAGAAAATAGTAACCAGGAGGACAATCAGACTGGCCATGGAGATGTACAATACTCAGAGAATGGACAGCTCAACCTTTCTGCAAAGGACTTTAAAATCCATCTGTAGTTAGAGACTTGATTTGGAGGCCAGGTGTTTGAAAACAGAAGCAGCAGATAGACTGAAACTTCCACAGGCTGAGGAGAATGAGAAATTGCTACACCTGGAAGCTGAGGACAAGGAGAGGTAGAGGAAGCATGAAAAGGAGATGCTGACTCTTCAACAGAGTCATGGAGGTAATGCGGAAGGGAGTAATCGGACCCCAGAAGCACAAAAGGTCAGTACATTTCTTCCAGTTTACAGAGAGGGATAATTTTGATAGTTTCATGCATATGTTTAAGAGGGTATGTAAACAGTATGATGTTGATCAAAGGCTCTGAGTACGGTTCCTTACTCTGTTACTCCATAGTAAAGCTGTAAATGTACTTTTCAAACTGTCTGACAATGATTTCTTAAATTATAATGCTGTAAAGTAATTGTTTGCAAGACTTTTTTAAGCTAACACCTGAAGTTTATAGGAAAAAGTGTCTTGAGCATAGACACAAGGCAGAAGAAAGTGTATGTGAATATGTTGCTGAACTGACCACTTATTTTCATAGGTGGGTGAGGAGATGTCAGGTCACCACTTTTGAAGGGCTGGCAGACATTTTGGTGATGGAACAAGCCCTTAGCACTTTGCCTGAAGACATGAGGATCTGGTTAGCTGATAGACAATGTGCAACTTAAAATGATTGGGGTAGAAGGGAGACCTATACCTAGCAAGCAGGGTAGCCCTACACAGGAAAGGGACCCCCAGTACTGCTCATGGGTCCAAAGAAACCCATGGTGGGTAGCCCAGACTGCCACATCAGAATCTGCCAGTAGCAGGGGAAGCCACTAGTCCAGATACACATCCAGAAGCTAGGGTTAAATGTTTTGAATGCAACCAGTGGGGCCATGTGGCATACAGATGTACATGGAGGCAAGGTGGAGAACAAAAGGTGAGGGAGCCAGTAAGTGGAAAAGACAAAATGCCAATAGCTGGTTGTCTTGAGGCAACAGGGGTACTGAGCTACCATCCTGCAGATGTCCTGAAAGGGAAGGATTGTGATAAGGCAGTACCATGCGTTAATGCAGTTACATGCAGTCAGACTAGGAGCATGTGTGTGAGTCAGGAATGGGTGCTGGCTAGCTGGGACATAGTGAGGTGTCGTGCGTCTGTTGGTGACCTGCATGTGACAGTGATGTTTGAGTGTGTACATTTACCTTATCAATCCCAGTGATAGCCCTACACGTGTGCATGTTGGACAGCTGTGGACTATACATGACAGAGTGGACAGTTCACAGTCTCTGGCCATGAACACAGGAACTGGCTCTGCTAGGAGTGGCACTGGTACCACCACAGCATGCCCAGGGTCAGATGCTGTGCTAGTAGCTGATGATCAATGCTGTCTGCTGGGCCCCTGTCCCCCATGGGACCACCCAGGGCCATGTGCCCATGGCTTGCCACATTGTGATGTGGACAGCACACTCCCATCAATAGTGCTGGAGGTACTCCCACTACAGGAGTGTGACTCTGCATGGCCATGTAGACTCTCAACAGATGGTGTTGCTGACCTACATCCATGTGTCCAATGCCCGACTCCAACCAAATGTTCCAGCACAGACAACATGCAGTAAAGCGCTGAGAATGTTTCACCCCACCATCTGTCCCCTACATCAGTGAAATGATCTATGGTGTCACCAATGTGGTGGAGGGAGTCAAGGATGTCAGACTGTGCCCCATCCATAATCCTGTGCATCTATCTGGTGTTGCATTTGGAACATGCCCATGCCTCCATGATCGACTGAAACATGCAGCAAGTGCCCTGTAATGTGACACCTGTGAGTGGTGATGGATGGGCAGCAGTCCTCCTTTGAGCAGCCCTGTCAATCTGCCTTTGTGGCCCTCACTGGTTATCTGGCTATGGCCAGTGTGTACACTCACTGATGCCATAGTTGCCACACTCTTCTGTTCGATGTCACCACACTCTGGCTGTCAGATATCTGTGGCCTTAGGGGACTGGGTATATGTAGAAATACTGACTGTGTGCAGGGACAATGGGGAAGGAAGTGGTATATCAACCCATGGAACAGATTTTGCCCACAAAAACCCCACCTGTGCCTCAGTATGGCCACTGACATCAGGTTGTGAGGGGGACAGATTCTAACACTCATGTTCACCTGTAAGGAGGAAGACAAAATAAGTCTACTACTACCTGCACTATTATGTATGGTAATCCACACACACACACACACACACACACACACACACACACACACACACACACACACACACACACACACACACACACACATACATCTCAGGAGCCACAACTACATTATACATACCACATCTTATTTCTGACCTGATGCACAACACAGAAACAGACTACAACATACACAGACAAGACAGGCCCTTATAACATGCACTGCAGCTTCATCAAGTTAATGTTGTCAGTACTATACACTTGTGCAATAAACAATATATCAGTGTATCTAATAGACCTACACCTAAAATACAGTGCACCCATCTTGCACATACTATGCCAGTTATAGTCTCACTGCCTCAGTTATGTGTCATCTCCATATTGTGTATGAACAGGCATCTGTGAGAGATTGCCTCCTATATAGCAGATTGCATAAACCTTCTCAACAATAAGTGCAAATGTATTACTGCTCCTGCAAATACACAACTGTAATTACCCATTCAATTCACTTCAGTTAACCCCTCTGAAATAGTAAATACAAGTATTGTACTCTGGCTAAGCAAAAAAGTTGTGCCTAGGTCAAAATGGTAGCCCTTAACATTCTTAAGGTATATATGATCCATAAGACAACAGCATCTCATTTACCAGGTACAGGACCTTGATCTCTGGCCATACCTGATGTACCTATGGAAATGTGAGGGAGAGATATTGTCAGCAATACCAAATATGGCATTGTTGCAGCATAATATTTGCATATACCAACATGTACAGTATCTAACATAATACTGCCTACATTGCTGGCATTCTGAGTATGTGTGCACAACTGTGCATTAAAACCAACCCCCCAAAGCAGATAGACCTGACACCCATGTACTGGTATGCAGAGGCTGCCACAATGACTGATACAGTATTACAGTGATAACACAGAAAGCTTACCTGGACACTCCTCTGATGTGGATGCTGTGGCACCCACATTTACAATGTATGGGGTTTTGGATGGTTAGGAGCCAGTGGATGAACCCAGGTTTGCCAGGAAGTTCTCAGTGGCTGAGACTGGTCATTCTACTGCAGGCCCTCCACTAGTGGCAGCACAGTCGCTGGCCACAGTGACAGCCCTTTGCCGTGCAGCATTGATCATATCTGTTGCCCGGTGTTGGACCTGCTCATAGGTTCTGTCCTGTAGCCCTATTTGGTTGACTGCTGTGACAAAGTTAGCCCACAGTACTGCACGTTGTTCATGATGCTGGTGACTCCTGGGCAGCAGAAAGTTATGAGGCAGTCTGAGGTCATCCAGGATAACATTGTTTTCAGCATCTGAAAATGGTGGATGCCTCCTTCGATACATCCATCCTGAAAGAGATCAAAAGGGGAACACATCACAGGACCAGATACATAAATATCCACTATGTACAGATCCTGCACAACCAAAATTGCCTGCACTATCCACTGCTACCTCACACATCATACCCCACAGTCTATCAACTCACTATGTATGTGGCTATCACCAACATAGTAGCAATACTGGTATGTCCCTGTGTGCCATGACAGAGTGTGCTGTATGTCACCACACCCATCAATGCCGTCTGCTGTAGTGTGTCCCCTATGGGAATAGTCCCACTACTATGTCATGCAGCCACTGACGGACACATAGGTGTGTGTTATTGCATGTATATGGGGACAGTCCAGTGACACCAGTGTTCCTCAATGACAGACAGCAATGGACACCTGCTGGAGTATATCTTCTCCGTAGGTGTCATACCTGTCCAGTGCACAGATGACTGCAGCATATGTACATGTGCTGATATATGTGGCCCTGTTGACACAAACATGTGGATTTTTGGCAAATGGTTGGCCAATAATTGCTGGTTGTTGTCAGCATATAGAGAATCTGGTTGTCACATTCCAAAACCCCCAGAAAAAGCTTATGCTACAGTAACATCTGCTACTCTAGTTATACGCTTCCTTTGTATGGCCAATATGTACACTCTGTTGCTGAGGTTGGGCCTGCCCCCCCCCCACTAATTATGGCTGTAACCAGCATTCCTGCCATAGGGGGTTGCCAGGTATGTTAGCCATAGCTGTCAAGCAGGGAGATATGAATATTGACAAAACAGTGACCTACCCAGTGTGCATCAGTGATAGTCAGGGACACCTTTACAATGTCTGAACTATTCCTGTGTGACATTCACAGATTGAGAGGAGCTGAATGACAGTACATCATGGGATATGACAGCTGCGTCCACCCTTACATACTGACAATATTGGTAACTCACAATCCAGTAGCTTTCGTACAGGCTCTGACTGTTGTAGTTGGGAGTGAGAGGGCCATAGCTGTGATTTCATTCACAGCTGGTACAGTTGAGAGGCATGCCTGTAGCTGTTGGACAATCTGAGAGTAGTAGGCAACATATAGGTAGGCTATACGAATATGCGTAGTGTGACCTTACCTACAGGCCTTTGACTTGCAAACATGGGTGGCAGTTAATTATGTGGCAGAAACCTATTATGGTTAAAATTGCATGACTCATTCATTATTTGCTGTATTCTGAAGAATGTAATTGAAGTGCAACACAATGGATTCAAACCCAGGACTGTTGGTGGCAAAATGCACTGTATACAAAGGATTTAACAGACTGAGCTTCTGAGTCAGTGCTGCAGGAGGTATATTTGCAAGATATATATGCATGCATACACTCTTCGAGACAGGATTTGCATTGATGTGTGTTTTGTGAAGGGTATGAAGTGTGACACTCAAATGTCTGTAATGATTTTCTAACCTCAATCTTTCATGACTTGCAAATACTTTACCAGAATCATATGCTTTTGTGAAAACCATGCCAAACCTAGGGGGCATAAATGGGGACATTCTGCAACAGTTTGTACAGTTGACAGATATACCTGCTATTCTAGGTCTCATGGAAATCCATTATTATTAATATGGCTGTGTACTAGTGTAGCCTCTGCATCACAGTTCAAGTACAATCCCATTTTTCCCATTATATATACTTGCAGTGTATCAGTGGCAATCAGGATATGTTGGTGGAAACAGATGCTTTTACTTCAGAGATGAGTGGCCTATTGGCCTAATGCACTCTGCTATAGTTGACAGTGACCTAGGTTCAAGATATGACAGGGGAGATTGTTTTGCAGATGTGCCTAACACTGTGAGAAACAAATAAGATGATTAAGGCAAATTTAAGCAATTTTAAATTGCATGGCATATCACTTAACTCCACTTAAACCTGCATTAAAAATAAAAATAGAAAGGAAAAGGGGGTATTAGAGAAGTGGTGAAATGGGGGGTGAGCTGGGGCAAAACATAGTGAAAGGCAGGTAGGGTTGTGTGGGAAGGATGAAGGAATGGACTGCAGCTTTCCATTTCTTCAACAGCAACAGCTGTGGAGAGTTTCACAGAATTTGGAATTTGGCGCCTCATATCCCAGAGAGAGGGGTGAGGGCAACATAAATGTGTTCATTAATTAATGTAATAATTAGTTATATTCAGTGGACATGCGTGAAATAGACAGCTATGTATGGGGCGATATTTGTTTTGTGGGACAGGAGCCCTTTTTTTAAAGAGAGAGTGGAATGTTGGGGAAGGGATATAGGTACGTTTGGGGAGGTAAGCTGGGAAGGTGAGGTTGCATTTGCAGACAGACAAGACAGCATACAGAGGCAGTGTGTGACACATGAGAGGGGTAAACACCTTGGATGGGCAGGGTGTTGCGCTATCAGAGCTCCATGTGCCCCCAGATGGCAGCTGTGTGACTGAGCTCCCCACCCATGGGCAGTCAGCACTGATCCTTCACTACCCTGAAGGAGGCTGTGCTGGAGGCTGGAAGCTGAGGCCACCAGGCCCCTCCAGGTTGGTGAGTCTTCTGTCAATCCAGCACAGGCATTGCTCATACCCACGATGAACTATCCTGTGCACCATCACCAGTAGCTGATCCTGGGTGAAACCCCTCCCTCCGACCTCGCTCCTGGGGGGGATGGGCCCCATCCCCTGAGGCGGTTCTACCTGTACGTGGTGCAGATCCAGCAGAGGGTTCACCAGTGGCCTAGGTCCCAGATGTTCTGGGACCCAGTGCCACAGCTGGCTAAGGTAAGATAGGTAGATCATCAGGAACCGGCCTACCCAGTCAAGCGGTAGGGTGTTGAGATATTTCAAAGTCTATAGGTTAGCAATGAGCAAAACATTTAGTTAGTGATAAGATCATGCCAGAATATTGAAAATAACCTAGTAACATAACAATGCATAGTATATTATACTCAACAATAAATAAGATAGCAGTCAGTATAGTAACAGCATAGTTATGGCATAAGGCCAACAACAACATAGGTAATTCAACAAGATATGCTAGTATGCAACCATTGTAATACATAACAATAATAAAACACAAGGCCCAACATAATGTTTAGAGAACAACATATGTCAATAGTAAACCATAACCAATGTATAACAATAATGAATTATGATGAAGATAAGGGGTGGGAGAGAGATAGAAATACAGTCCATTAATACCAGTGTAGGCTATACAGTTTGCAACAGTACTGTTATATACTCTACACATCTGTCCTTCCTTTATGTATAATAGTGCCCTATAGCTGCTGTAGCATGTACATACCTCTCAAACTATCTGCATGGGACAGTATGGGCCAAGCAGTAACACTTACAGCTGCACAACTACAACTATTACATGTCAGGTGGACCTATATAACTTCCAAGGTGTACTGTAGTGTAACTGTGCTATTAATATAATCATGTCGATGATAGATCTGTGATAGAGGGATTAGGCAATGGAAATTATAGTCCATGACAGCGTGACACTTGAGAGACAT
>NC_056741.1:77576773-77776773 GCF_019279795.1 Protopterus annectens
ACAATTATCCTTTATTTGTCTCTACCCAATAAATCTATTTTATTCAGGTCCTATGAGAGTAGGAAGTATCTCATCTAATCTAATTGTACGTATTTTAACAACATCTTAATATCACAATTCAGTAATGAAACTGACATGTAGTCCACTGGAGTTTTAATATCATCTGAGCATTTAGCAATCAATGTTATTTTAGGATGATTTATAAATATGGAGATTTGCCTTTTTTCCTTGATCATATGGAAAGTTGTTGCCAAAATGTCTATTAATTGTTCTCCTCAATTGTAAAATTATTTGAAATCAATCTGGTCCAGCTGCCTTTCCCCCTTCTAAGTCATTGTTTGGCTTTCTTGACTTCCTCCTTAGTTATTACTCTATTTAGAAACTTTGTATCTGTCTTGTCTGGCAGTTTTCATTCTAACCTCTTTTGGAACCATTCACTAGGATAACCTAGACCTTCTTTCCTATGCAACTTTCGGTAGTAATCCAACATGTCTCTCTAATATGTCACCCACCCATAACTATCTCTCCCCTTGTTCATAGTAAAGTATCTATATGTTGCTCTTTCTTTCTTTAAATAATCATGTACTTTGGGTTAATTTCCTGAGTAATCCCTCATAATTCCCTTTTACTCATAAATTCAGCCTCTGCATTTGAAATTGAGACCTTTCTATTTGACACTTAATTATGTTAACTTCCTTGACCATATCCTCTGAAGTAATTAGATTCTTTGTTGTTTCAGATTGCAAATCCATAAGCCTGTTTTTACAGTGACTTACTTCTGCTATGACAGCTATCCTCTGCACTCCTTCTTCTACCATAATCACAACCCCATCCCACCACAGAATTCCTAATTCTTGTCTCACCATTGTGTTATCTAAGATTACAACATCTGTTGGACAGCTTCCATTTATAGCAAGCCCATTTCCATGAGTTCCTATGTCTGTATCTTCTCCAAATCTCAATTTTAACATAGTGAGGTCACATTAAAAACAAATTGTTCTGAATGGCTGTCTCCTGTAAATACTCAACTTCATGAACTTCGATAAAAAAGTAATCTAATCGGCTACCTAATTTTCCTCCCTAAAAATGTAAATTCTGTCTTATCCTTATGTCTCATCCTCCATGCATCTATCAAATTAAGATTTCCACAATTTTCTTTCAAAACCGTTAAAGACTTAACATGTTCTTTTTTTTACACAGGGAACTATCCACATCAAAAATTAAATTAAAATCCCCACCTATTATTTTTAAGCATTTAGTTGTTACATTTGCTCTCCAAAGCTGAACATTTTTTTAGAAGACCCCAGGTCCATTTGTGTTAGGAGTATATATATATCTATCTATCTATATATATATATATATATATATATATATATATATATATATATATGGGTCCACTTTGTAATTTCGAAATACTGAAATCTCGAATTTCAGTATTCTGAAATCACAAAGCCGAAAACCCAACCACAACTCACAAACTTGAAAACACACAACCACGAAATTCAAAATCCCGTACCCACGCTACACATACAGTACATATAAACATACACAAAACTCACCCCCACAATCAAACAAACTAATCTAAACTACATATAAGCAGGGGGGCAAGCCACCCCTGCAACTCCCATGTGGGGGCTGTGCCCCTCACACCCCTCCTACTTATATATTCTAACTCCGAGGTCGCACAAACAGTAACACAAACGAAACTCACACATACACATCTTATAGTCTCTCAAATACACACATAGCAGTCACAACACACACTTACACACACTAAACTCCTAACCAACCTACTTACACACACATACTTACCAAAATTAAGCCCAAACATCCACATTCCGTACCACCAGAAGCAAAAATTCAAAATATCCGTGCTTCGGTATTTTGAATTTCGCTCTTCTGCCGGTTTCAGAAATGTAAGTATTCGGCTTTGTGATTTCGAAATACTGAAATTCGAGATTTCAGTATTTCAAAATTACAAAGTGGATTTGTATATATATATATATATATATATATATATATATATATATATATATAAAGTATTCAAGGCAAAAACTGGGATTTGCCTCCCACTGTTGTGCGACTGTGGAGTTGTTATATATATATATATATATATATATATATATATATATATATAAATAAATATATATATATATAAGTATATATATATATAAATATATATATATATATATATATATATATATATATATATATATATATGTATATATATATATATATATATATATATATATATATATATATTTATATATATTTGTATATATATATATATATATATATATATATATATATATATATATATATATATATATATATATATATATATATATATATATATGTATGTATGGGTCCCCTTCAAAATCTAAAACCCATAACATCTAATTTCATAACATTGAGACGGGAACATCTAAAACCCATATAACATTGAATTTCATAACATCTAACAGTACAAATCATATGAAAATAACATCCCTTCCACAAATAATGACATATAATGACACCAAACTACCAAACACACTTTTTATTATGTTTCTGCAGGGGAGCTTGATACAGTGGGGTTAGGAAATTAACTTTTTCCCACTGGAGTGCGATCTTGGAGTTGGTATATTTAATTTACAGAGGTTGTTGGAGGTGGAGCCCCCCACATGGGGGGTGCAGAGGGGCTTGCCTCCTGCAGAAACATAGTAAAAAGTGTGTTTGGTAGTTTGGTGTTGTTATATGTGGAGGGGATGTTATTTTCTTGTGATCTATAGTATTAGATGTTATGAAATTCGATGTTATGGGTTTTAGATGTTCTAGTCTCGGTGTTATGAAATTAGATGTTATGGGTTTTAGATATTTCAAAGTAGACCCATATATATATATATATATATATATATATATATATATATATATATATATATATGTATTGGCAGTTGCTACCTGTTTTTTCTCCACTGCACCCATCCAGAGGATCCATCTTTCTTGCATTATATTTAATTCCTTCAGCTGTTACTGGTATCTTCCTAGGATATAAAATGGCTACTCCCCTCTTTCTTCAACCCTTGGTATGATCTGGTATAATCTACTCAGCAAGATGGAAACAAAGAATACTTCAATTAAAAAGATTCTTGATCTTTCAATTTAGTTTCTTGCAACAATACTGTTTGACAACTTGCTCTTTTTAAATGTTGTACGATTCTCTTCTTTTTAATGGGCTTAGAAAGTCCTCTGATGTTAGAAGTGACTATCTGCATTCCACCTGTTTTTCACCTTATATTGCCTTTGTCCCACATATATCCCTATCCAACCTTTCTTTACTCCATCACCTCTAGAAAGTCCCTTTAATTGAGTCCAGACACCCCAACCTCAACTTCAGATTACTCCCTGGAGAGATAATCTGCCTCCTGGAGAGATTATCTGCCTATGCTCAGGGTTTGTTGAGTCTGGTAGCCCACTTTTTACTAATAACAAAAGAAAGTTCTCACCTCAGCCACCCATCACCAAAATTCTACTTTAAGTAACTTTCTACTTCATACATATTACCAACTTAAGCAATTCAATAATGATACAAAATATTGATCCCAAATACACTACTGAGTAGAAAAATAACTTTTTTTATTCTCCCTTATTTGATTATAATCCAAAATATGCATAACAACATTATACTGAAATGTTGAAAAGTAAGAATCTAATAATTTCAAAACTATCTGTAGTACTTGTCAAATTTACAATGGTCCATTAGGTATGAATAAGATAGAAATCCCAGTCCATTTAGTATGGATGTGTCTGTAATGACTTCTGCTTGTTTAATTATTTGATCCTTAAATAAGATAGAAAGGGAAATATAAACAAAAAACGAAGGTACCCTTTAGGTAATTGTACATGCATATTTGGGCATGGGTAGTTTCCAATGATAAGCGGGTTGAGGACCCGGCCTACTCTAACCCACGCCAGGGACCCTTGCTAATGGTTGGAGGGGTATATGTGCCCTTACTGGCCAGTGTGTGCCCACCATAAGCCCAGCAGCCCTGGTCAATAAGCTAAAGGCTGGTCGGTGTCTAGTTGCCCAGCCTGGGATACCTGGAATAGCTCTTTTGAGTGAAAGCTGGACTTAAAACCAACCAACCCGCCAAACATGAACTGAGAACTGCTATGCTTATTGTAAGTTCACTAACAGGATGCAGCTTGGAAGTGGATGACATGATGATATGGAGGAGGCTGGACATTCTATGTATCCAAGAGATGGGATGGAAGAGCAGTGCAGCAAAGTCATTTGACTTGGGATCAAGAGTCCAATACTCAGGTGGATGGCAGGCTAGAAATGGAACAGGAATTATGGTGAGAGAGAAGCTTCAGAAGGCGGTAAGGGATATCATCAGAATTAATGACAGACTCATGGCAGTCAGACTCCAGTGTAATGATATTCATAATCTCAGCCTATGCCCCACAGCAGGGTTCTGACAGTGAGGAAAAAAGTACATTCAGACAGCAGTTGCACGACCTACTAGATAAAGCAGGACAACATGAATTTGTGCTGATAATAGGTGACCTGAATGCACATATTGGGACAGACAGAACAGGACATGAGGACTGCCTGGGCCCACATGGGTGGGCAACAGGAATAAAGATGAAGAAGCCATTCTAGACTTCTGTCTGGCAAATGGCTTGATAGTAGTCAACACATGGTTCCGAAAGAGAGACAGTCACAAGATCATATACAAGAGTAATCAACATGCAACTCAGATAGACTTCCTCTTAGTAATGAAAAGGCACTGGGGTAGAATCCATGATTACAAAGTCACTCCCAGTGAAACAGTCGGCCCACAGCATAAACCATTAGTTGCCACAATCAGCTGCAAGCAGTGGTCAGAGAAGGCTCTAAGGTCAACAGAGACCAGGTTGAAGACCTGGAAGTTGACTGGAGAGAAAATAACAACAGTTCATGGAATTATTCAGGGCTCTAGTACCCCAAGAAGAGGAAGAAATAGGTGGAGTTGAAGAAGAATGGCAGTGCCTAAAACAGTGTTTGTTAGGACTACCAAAATGATATGTGGCTGAGCTAGCTATGGAAATAAGGTACATAAGGGAAGCTGGTGGTGGAATGCAGAAGTCCAGAAAGTCATCAAAAGAAAGAAAGAGTGCAGGAAGAAGTAGGAGACAGAAAAAACTATAAAAAAGAAGCGTACTTCACAAGGTTGACTAGTTTAATAAAAGGCAAAAGCACATACAAAACAGAGCTTTTGGACACCATTCCTTCTTCAGTATTACAAAATCTAAATTAGACAGCCATCTTTTAAATAATTTTAAACAAATCACATGACATAACCCACCCTATCATAAAAACATACTAATCTTCTTCTTCCATCTTTTTCTGGTTAGGGGTCGCCACAGTGGATCATCTGTCTGCTTATGATTGGCAGTGAAGTTTTATGGTGTTGAGTTGCCATCCCGGCACCCAACTTTCCACAGAAGGCACACACACATGCCTAGGGCCAATTTAGAGTGTCCAATCCACCTACAGCATGTCTTTGGGATGTGGGAGGAAACCAGAGCAAGCCCACACAACCAGAGGGAGGACATACAGACTCCACACAGAAGGCATCCCACCCAAAGATTGAACTGGAGAACCTCTTGTTGTGAGGTGGCAATGTTAACCACTGCACCACCGTAGTCACCCACTATTCAGTGAGTAACAAAGGCGTTAATTCCCAATTCTGTGAGAATGTTTCCAGTACCTGAGTAGGTTATTGCATAACATGCCTTAGCTAGGTCAAGGTAGGCAGCATTCACCATTTTGCCCTCATACACTGCCTTGGAGAATTATCTAAAGAAGTACAGCAGGCGGAGTAGGCATTATCTGCCTTTGACAAGCCAAACTGGTTTTAAGCAAGATTCTGAGTATTGGTGTTTGTATGTATTATTCATAACCATTCCAAAACATTCTTTCAATGACTCTGCATATGTCAGTAATCATACATATGAGACCACTGTTGACAAGTTCCACTGATGGACCTCCAGTTACTCAACAGCAATTACCATGCTGCTTTGCCAGAGATGGTCTTCAACTGTCTCCTCTAGGCTTTTAGATATTGGCAAAGGTGCTTGCCTCCCCATGCGCCTGTTTTAGAAAATGTCAAAACAGCGAAATTTCCAATGTAAAAAAATCTACTCAAGACAAACTCAATGTTATGCTGCTTAATGTTAGGAGTCTAAACAGGAAACTGCACTCCTGGAAGCACTCCACACCTTGGAAGATGCTAACTTCTGTGCAATCACTGAGACATGGTTCAGGGCTGCAGAGACCACTCTGGCCATGTAAGGCTGCAATGCTTTTCACATGTTTAGACCCCAGAATGAGCATGAAAGAACCAAAGTTGAAGGTGTATCCACCTTCATTAAAGCCAAATACACATTGAGACTGGTTAAGCAGTATGACTATCTTGAGGTACTCCAGGTCCAACTAACTATAGGTAAAAAATTCCTAGCACATCATTGCTAGGTACAGGTGCCCCACCATGAACCAAGAGAAGCACACCACCTAGTAGTCTACCTGGACTTAGTAGAGTCACTCACAATACAACCAAACACTTTGGAAATGGGAGATTTCAACTATCCTTCTATCGATTGGGTGACATACATGAGCGCAAACATGCTCAACCTGAGGTTCTTGGACTTTATCAATACAAATGCCCTCACAAAGGGCTCAAATATCCTAAACATAGTACTCACCAACATGAGGGGGGTCAGATTATAAATTTGTCTTGTTCAAAGTAAATATCAGACCTGACACCCTCAGAGGAAAAAACCTTGAAAAATGTCTCCAATGCAAACTACAGCCTATTATGTGATGGTATAAAAAGTTTCAACCCCTCTAGTAACACAACCAACAATGGCTCCTATGCAGAGGAGTACCAAATACCCTGTATACCACCTAAACAACTGTACAGACTCAGCTGTATCTGACCTGATCAAAACCATGTCCTCCCAAAAAAAAAGGCTACCCTGGTGAACCTCAAGTATAAATATATTATATAACAAAAGGAAGAAACTGATGTCTAAGAACAAGAGGGAACTTAGTCAGCAGAGGAAGAGTGCCCTTCACATCATGAACAAGCAAATCATATATCTTGTAAAGTCTTCTAAAGTTAGTTATAAACCTAAATCAGCATCCCTACCTAAGGATAATCATAAGACATTCTTTATCTATGTCCAAAATCTAAAAAGGAATGCCCAGCTATGTGCCAAACTTACAGTGGACCTGTCATAATGAACCTGAGAAAATTGCCAACCTGCTAGCTGACAGATGTGGCACAAACTTCACCCCCCACTGTCCCCACCAGCCATACCCCAAAGTATACCTGACACCAGCCTTGTGCCTAGTATCTCCAAAGAGCAGGTCATATCCCAGCTCTCTCTGGCCAAGAATATGACCTCTATGTGACCAGATAAAATCCCAGGCTGTTTACTAGACAATCTAAAAGAAGACCTAGTGGAACCACTTGGCACTGTCTTTAACCACAACCTGAGCATTGGCTTTGTTCCAGCAGTGTGGAGAACAGCAACAGTAATCCCCTTGCACAACCCTAGGAACTATAGACCCATAAGCCTAATCACCCTTATGGAAAGAATCATCATGGACTTTATCATCAAGGACATGGGCAACCTTCAAACTGTTGATCTGACCTGGTTTGGCTTTGTTAAGGGTAGATCATGCTTACTGAACCTGGTGGACTTCTTCAAGAATGTTAAAAAAGCCCTGGATGAAGGCAAAACAGAACAAACTGCCTATCTTGACTTAGCCAAGGCTTTTGACACTATCCCCACTCAGATATCATTGAGCAACCCTCCCAGCTGGGGATCTCCCATATGTCAATACATTGGCAGCCAACTGTCTCACTGACAGAATGCATAACATCAAAGTTGGGGATTCCACCTCTACTAGTTGACCAGTTTAAAAAAAAATGTGGACACCACCAACTCAAAAAAGAAACCATAGAACACTCAGAGGACAGGAAACTGGAATAACCAACAGAATGAGGCTAATACAAGAAAAAGAAACCACTTCACAATATAAAGCTGAACACTTTCATTGTTGTGAACCAGAACTTCATCAGAACTTTAGTGCAGTGGAAAAAAAAAACAAATTAAATACATTTTAAACCATGTCATGTGACAATCCCAGCTGGATAAATAAAGTTATACCCCATACATAAAATACAATAAAACATTTAAAAAGTCACAAATGGTAACCAACAATATAATTTCACTTAAAATAAACATTAGTTAAACCTTTAAAAGACATTTAATATGACTAAAGATATATATATATATATATATATATATATATATATATATATATATATATATACACATATACATATATATAGGTTACCTTCATTTCATTGACAGCTCAGTTCACTGATAACCACATCAGCAAGACCAATTCACTGAAAGCTCATTTCACTGAAAACTCATTTCACTGACAACTATTCACTGAAACTCATTTTGTCGACAGTTATATATGGCCTGTTTCCCACTGTAGTCTGATCATGAAGTAAGAATATATAGTAAAGGGGATGTGGGGGGCACAGCCCCCACATTAGAGGGTATGGGGGTGAGGCCCCCCACATACTTTGGTTGTATATTGTTTTCTGAAATACAGTTATTCATTGCACTTGTAAGTATCCATCTGTATAGTTTAAAGCATTTATAATATGTGGGGGCCTTCACCCCCCCACTCCCCAATGTGTGGGGCTGTGCCCCCCACACCCCCCTTAGTATATATTCTAACTCCAGGATCACACTACAGTGGGGAACAGGCCATATATATTTGTCAACGAAAGGAGTTTCAGTGAAATGAGTTGTCAGTGAAATGAGTTTTCAGTGAAATTAACTTTCAGTGAATTGGTCTTGCTGATTTGGTTGTCAGTGAACTGAGCTGTCAATGAAATGAGGGTAACCCATATATATATATATATATATATATATATATATATATATATATATATATATATTATGCACTACATTTCTGATGAAGTTCTAGTTGACCAGTTAGCAGTGGCATACCACAAGGATCTATGCTGGGTTCCCTGCTGTTTGGGATCTATTTCTCAGAAGTCCAGGGGAAAGTAGATGGCTTGTGGCTTACAAAGTCCACTGATAATTGCAAACTGGGTGTAGTTATTGAGTGTCCAGGTGATGTTAACATATTACAAAAGGGGATAACACAGACAAATGGTTGGTGCCACAGTCACGGACTAAAACTAAATCCAAAAAAAGTGCATTATTAACTCCCTTTGGCAAAGTGGACATCACTGCAAATAACACTATTGACAGCACCCCTCATAAGCTCAAACCAGTGGTGTGAGATTTGGGAACATAGATTGATAGCAATTTAAACTTCAATCACCATTTGTCCACAGTGACAAGGAAAACCTTATACTTGTGCATCTCATAAGTAAGGGCATCATATCCAAAACTAAGGACTTCTGTACTCAGCCTTCATCAGACCACTAATAGAGTACAATGCTCCCATTTGCATGTACATCACCAGACACCTGCAGCAGCTGGAGAGACCACAGAGGTTTCTCACAAAGAAAATTCAGGGCCTCCAAAACATGACCTACACAGAAAGACTGAAATCCCTGTCACTGTACTCTGTATCCTCCAGGCCACTGACAGACAACTTGTGGCAGGCCTACAGAGCAGTCTCTGACCCTACCATAATGGAAATGCTGCACGTCCGCAAATTGAAGGGGACAAGAGTCACTCACTCCAAGCATCTCAACCTAGCCTATGACATTAACATGCAGGACAGACAGATATATCTCCCAGAGATCAGCACTCCTCCGGAATAAACTCCCAATTCACATGAAGCAGAGCTCCTCAATAACCCTATCCAAGCGCAACCTAGACAATTGGATTGGAGACCATAAGTTCACCCCCAGGGTGACACCTATGTCCCTCGTGGACAGGGGCAGTCAGTGCTGATCATAGAGTCACTCTGCAAATAATGACCATCTATCCAAGGTTAATTAGGGAACAGTGAGTATAACATGGCTAGGCTTGTAAAGGCCCAAGGGCTATTAGTCTAGTAACCTCCTATGAACATACAAACCTATGACCTCCATTGTGCAGACAGATGTTCACTGTAGACCTCCATGTTCCTGTCACAAGGCCTGTCTGTATACTATGGTTAAAAAGAGAGGGCACATGAGTGAGAGGGGGTGTTGCACCATTATCCCATATTTGTGAGTACCACAGCCATTATGTTTTCATCCATAGTTGGGGCATGGACCAAATGGTCTAAAGTATTTGCTTTTACAAAGTGCAGGTATCTTTGGGCCTACAAGTCTGGGGTCATGTAGGAATTTGAGTTTATAGAGGAGTAATTAAAGCCCACTATGAATATGGTATTGGGTAGAATACTAATTATTTCCAGGAGGTCTAAGTATGAACCATGTGTTCTGTAGGTCACAGAGTTTGACTGACAGTTTGCAAAGAGGTGATGTGTTATTGATGTAGACATAGACCTTCAGTCCCTGACTGTGCAGTACCTGGTCTAGTTGATGTAAAGCATACCATACACCTCTCTAAGGCATCCAGTCTGAATTTATTGGTAAATGTCTACAAACATGGCCAAGGATTCGGCCTTATTTATACAGTCCCACTTTCTCCAAGAGGCTGCTGACTAGCCCAGTCTTGGTAGAAGTAACACTGAATGTGCCTGGAAGTGTCTTTTCAAGTTGAAAGTAACACAAAAGTGGAGCAGCTTACAGTCACTTAGGAATGGTCTTTGTACACATGTGACATGGATTATCCCTTTCTCTTACCTTCATTGCTTCTGAAAAGGTGATAAGCAGACCTGAAGGTTTTTATGCTGTGAATGTATTTACCAAGGTGTCTGTGTACATCCAGAGTTTGAGAAATACGTTTTCTTTAAACAGATAAATACAGATTTGGACAAGCACTATGTGTAAATATACATGGCCATTCATGTGATGTCACACTTATTCCCACCTGGACACAAATAAGCGTGTACATGTACACATGGTACATAGAGTGCCACGCTTCCAGATATTATCAAAAGGAGATGGTGGAAGTTGTAACTCCACTTTATAATCTATAAAAAACACTGTAGCCAACCTATGCAAATGTCATTGTCATTGCATGACACTGTTGCTATATGTTAATATTACTAAACAGAGTGTATCATTTGTACCCATAACAATTTTTTTCCAATAGTCACTAAAAGGAGAAATTGTAATCAATTAATATTTATGTCATTTGTTTTCTTTTTTTAGATACAGCAGAATGATATTCTGCTGTGTAGCAGGAGACATTCCGTAAGTTAGATAGGTCACCAAAACATTTTCAAAAATGGGTTAAATTTGTGCAGATAGACAGAAATTTGGATTGGGAAACTGCTGCAAATCCCCATTAGTGTTGAGCACATTTCAGAAAGGACAATTTCAAAAACATAAAGCAGATCAGGATGGGTTTTGCCAGATGTCTGAAGCTGAGGATAAATGCTGCCGTGACTTTCAGCCACAAGCATGTGATGCAGCAGACGGTCAGGACGACAATTCTGTGACATCTTTAGAGCTTCATAGTGCAGTGCAGGGTGGTAAAAGATGTACGTATTCAGTTGACGATTGTGGTTTCACAGTGAGCATCAATGGTTATGTTTGGTTATTTACTAACAACTCTCTTGTATGTCATCAGTTCTTGATTATGACTTCTGTGCACTGCTGTACAGAGAAAAGCACATATGCAGAAATGCATTTGTGTATACAAAATTGTGCTTATGTATTTTTTAAATATGTATGAGTAAGGACAAGTATTTCAATGAGCAGGTATTCCTAGTTATGTGTGTTTTTAATACTCAGAATCATACTACTGCTGACATACAAGCTGGACAATCACTTACTCTGTTAGACTACATGAAACTTGTCTCTACATCTAGGACTGTCATGCATCCTTTGGAAGACACATTAAACAGAGGTCTCATCTGAATGAGTTGGTGGTAGCACAGCTGGATATAAAGATCCCATGGCATTAATCAAAAAGACAAGGGGAATTTCCCCAATACTCTCATCAGATTTCCCATACTAGTAAAAATGTCACCTCAGGTCTCCCATGAAAGAAGTACACAATAACCAAAGTGGACTTACATGGTCAGCAGAGACCATACCATATCTGTATATGTATATAAATAAACAAATATATATATATATATATATATATATATATATATATATATATGGATCCCTATCAGATGAAAGAAACTTCATTTGTCTGAATCCCATTTGAAAGAGGCCATAAGACTGAAATTTCAAAATAATGAAAAATCACTTGACTGAAATCAATAATACAGAAATCTTGCAATGCTAAATTTCAACATACTGAATTGTAAAGTGGATGATATAAAACCAGAATAGGTGAAGGGCTATGCCCCCCACACCCTCCAATGTGCCCCCCACACACCCCCTTACTATATATACTAGCTATATATACTAACTCCAGGATTGCACTACAGTGGGGATGCCCTTTTCCCCACTGTAGATCAATCCTGGAGTTAGTATATATAGAGGGGGAGTGGGGGGCACAGCCCCCAGAATGGGAGTGTGTGGTGCAGGGGTGTGGGGTACACAACTTAAAACAGTTTATTTTGTTTACCGTTGTTTTTCTTTCTTTTTTTTTATCCATAGTCAATGTTTTGTAACTTCAAACAGAATATTTCGAACATTACGTGTTTGAATTTATAAGACTTCGACTATGTGATATAGACCCAATTTGACATGCTACTAAGTATGTGCTGGGCATAAATCTTGGTGCATGCAAAACCTTTAAAACGAAAAAGAGAACATCATTTTTGCAGAGGGGGCAAGCCCCCTGATCCCCCATGTGGGGTGCTAGGACCCTCACACCCCTTGCTAATTATATATTCTAACTCTGATATTGCACAATTCTCAGGGAAAGGGCAAATTCCCCACCCTGAAAATCATGCAGTCTGCTTCTTTTGTCACCAGGTGTAGACCATTTGTTTAGTCAATCAAACTGTGTCAACGAGCGTAACTACTTCCATATACAGTGGATATAAAAAGTTTATACACCCCTGTTAAAATGCCAGGTTTTTGTGATATAAAAAAAATGTGACCACAATAAATCATTTCAAAACCTTTCCCACCTTTAATGTGACCCATAACTTGTACAATTCAATTGAAAAACAAATAAATCTTTTACGGGAAAAATATAAAAAAAAAAAAGTACAATAAGCTGGTAGCATAAGTGTGTACACCCTTAAACTGATACTTTGTTGAAGCACCTTTTGGTTTAATTACAGCATTCAGTCTTCTTGAAAACACACCTGCCATCAATTAAAGAGACTCTGATTAACCCCAAATAAAGTTCAGCTGTCCTAGTAGGACTTTCCTGACATTTACTCAGTTGCCTGCTACAGCAAAAGCCATGGTTTACAGAGAGCTTACAAGGCATCAAAAGGATCTCATTGTTGAAAGGTATCACTCTGAAGAAGGGTACAAAAACATTTCTACAGCATTGAATATACCATGGAACACAGTGAAGACAGTCATCAAAAAGTGGAGAAAAAATATGACAACAATGACGTTGCAAAGAACTGGACATCACTCCAAAATGAATGAAAAAACAATATAAAAACTAGTCAGGGAGGCTGCCAACAGACCTACAGCAACACTGAAGAAGCTGCAGGAATTTCTAGCAAGTACTGGTTGTGTACTACATGTGACAACAATCTCCTGTATTCTCCATAGGTCTTGGCTATGAGGTAGGGTTGCAAGACAGAGGCCTTTTCTTACACAGAAAACATCCAGGCCTGGCTAAAATTAACAAAATAATACATCGTCTCCCAAAAGCATGTGGGAAAATGTGTTATGATCTGATGAGACCAAGGATGAACATTTTGGCCACAATTCCAAAAAGTACGTTTGGCGCAAAAAGAAAACACTTCACATCACCAAAAGAACACCATCCTCATGGTGAAGCATGGTGGTAGCAGGATCATGCTTTGGGATTGCTTTTCTTCAGCTGGAACTGGGGATTTAGTCAAGGTGGATGGAATTATGAACAGTTTCAAATACCAGTCACTTTTGGCACAAAACCTTCAGGCTTCTGCTAGAAAAATGAAGAGGAATTTCACCTTTCAACATGACAATGACCCCAAGCATACATTCAAATAAACAAAAGAATGGCTTCACCAGAAGAAAATTCAAGTTTTGGAATGGCCCAGCCAGACCCCAGACCTAAATCCCATAGAAAATATGTGGGGTGACCTGAAGAGGCTGTGCACAAGAGATGCCCTCGCAATCTGACAAATTTGGAACTCTTTTGCAAGAAAGAGTGGGCAAATATTGCCAAGTCAAGATGTGCCATGCTGATAGACTCTTACCAAAGAAGATTGAATGCTGTAATTATATCAAAAGGTGCTTCAACAAAGTATTAGTTTAAGAGAGTGCATACTTATTCAACCAGCTTATTGTACATTTTTTATTTTTTATATTTTTCCCCCAACAGATTTGTTTGTTTTTCAATTGAATTGTACAGGTTATACATCACATTAAAGGTGGGAAAGTTTCAAAATGATTTATTGTTCTCTCATTTTTTATATCACAAAAAGCTGTCATTTTAACAGGGGTGTGTAAACTTTTAATATCCACTGTGTATACATATATATATATATATATATATATATATATATATATATATATTTATATGGCTTCACTTTAAAATCACGAAATCCTGAAATATCGAATTTCGAGATCATAAAGCCGAAACCTTACAATCCCGAAACCTCAGAAGCACGAATTTTAAAATCATCAATCCTACACTAACCATACACCACACACATACACATGCACACACCATTCCCCCACACACTAACACACAAATCTACACTACATACAAGCCCCCCTACACCCCCACACACCCCCTACTTAAATATACTAACTCCAAGGTCACACTACACAGACAAACACACAAAAACACCACCACACACCTACATTCCCCTCGCACACACACATCAGTCACAACACACACTGAGACACACTAAAGCACCTAACCACAACCCTTAAACGTAAATATTTACCTTAACTTCCATCTATACATTCACACACTGCAACACCAGAAGCCCTACTTCAAGATCTCCGAACTTCGGGATTTTGAAATTCGCACTTCTGGTGTTTCGGAGTTCTGAGCTTTCAGCATTATAATCTCATTTTCTGAAATTCGATATTTCAGAATTTCAGGATTATAAAGTGTTCTTAAATATATATATATATATATATATATATATATATATATATATATATATATATATATATAGTTGTGTGTGTGTGTGTGTGTGTGTGTGTGTAATGCATATCCTACATATACACACACACACACACACACACACACACACACACACACACACACACACACAAGGTCACGCTTCATATATAACTATATTTATTTATAAATTTCTTTTTAAGAAGATTAAAGTGCTGATGTGCCAGTTTGCATTTCTTAATGAAGGAGGTATCCTTGAATTTTGCTCAGCTACATTTGGCTCATAATTCATTAGGTGTGTGATCCTTCATAGAACTCACATCCTGTATTGAGTCCAGAAATATGCTTGTTTTGCCCACAAGCATAAGCTGTTTAGTACTGGCTTCAGAGATTCCTATCATATCTAAATAGGCATGCTGGAGAGGGGATTCAAGGACATAAAATAAATCTTTAATTCTATCTGTAATGTATTTAATATGATACTCCTCTTTAGGAATTAAGGGGTCCTTTCTACAGTCTACTTTTTCTTCATGAAAATAATGCAGATTTTGACTAAAGGAAACTGCCTGATTATTTTAAGGGGCAGTTTAATCACTGAGACTACAGAGAAAGAAAGTGAAATAGTCGAAATAAGAAGTAATCAGTTCTACTCCCCAAGGTTCCATGTGGATAATTAAAGGTATATACTATATCAGAAGGGTTCAAAAGTATCCATATATTGACTAACACCAAGTGGTCACAAGCTTCTGCAAGAGCTCTTTGCAAGTTAATATGTGCCTTGCTTCCTTGGTTAGTTCTATCCCTAAATGGTTCAAGTTCTAAAATAAACTGACCCACTAATATGATTCTGTACATATTTCCTGCTAAGATTTTAATGATGTTTAATAAATCAGTGAACAACTGATTAACTGTTATAATGGTGTCTAGCCTCCAGAGACCTTTGGGGGCAAAGAAAATTGCCCAATAACCCAAAGACCATTCTTATATGTAAGCTTTTGTTGTAACCTGCTGTTCAGAGGTGCTTTAATCCCTAAGACAACTGCTTGTTTAGATTTAGAATTAAAACTGTAAATGAGTTTCCCATCCTAAAATTAAGAAAACACCTTAGCATTTTTCTTTTTTTTTTTGCAATCCTGCCTTCTTGGTGAAAAAAAAATGTTATATTTTCCTCTGTCTTTCTGTCTGTCTGTCTCAGGTCTTTAACCAGTCTCTAATTACTTTGCATTTCATGCTAAAGATAACCCCAGTACATTCAGTAATAAAAGTGAAATCATAACAGTAGACTGTCTGTGTACTGTGTTACACAGTTGATGGTAAAGTTTATCTGAATTATAATGAATAAATAAGGAATTAATTTGAAATGTCCTTTGACTAAAATGTGTGAAAACTGGATGTGGACATTAACAGTTCCCCTCTTGTTCACATGATATAACTCTGCAGAACAGGGAATAAAGAAATTACCTTAACAGTCACACTTAGCAACAGCAACAATCTTGCAACAATGCAAGGACTGTGAGTCAGAAGAAGAAAGAAGAAAAACTATTTAGTTCCATTCTGATACATACTATGAGACTCTTTTGCTTTTATTAGACATGTCATTAGATTTAGCCACCAGTTCCCTTGACGTATTACATTTGTCAAGTCTACAGTGAGCCCTCAAAGGGAACGAAATAAAAAAAAAAAAAAACTTGTAGGTGGATTCTTTGTGCACTTTGGAGTTGGTTGAGCTTTGGGCATGGTTATGCTTGAAGCTTGGCAATGAAGAGCTGGCACCATTGGATACCACTGGCTTTGGAAATAATTGCTTAGACCACTGCTTTCTCCGGCTAGTAGATTCTTGAGAAGAAGAGATTTTCCCTTCTTTACTGGCATCTATCTCCCATTGCAGGTACTGGAAATTGCTACATTTTTTCCCAAGGACCATAGGCTTCTTGGTACTCTCCCGCAAGTTAGAAGAGGGTTCCATGGAGAGTGACTACCTCTTTGAAGTTCTGTGCCTCATTGAAAACTGTGTTTGTATTCAGAAGGAGCTCTAGAAAGGTCAGTGCAGTATTCAGAAGGAGCTCTAGAAAGGTCAGTGCAGTTTCAGGGCAAGTGAAGAATTTGAACAGGTTATTCAATTTAACACAAAGAATGACTGGCTATTTCATATACACAGTGATACCACTGTTTAAGCATAATTATCAAATGGAAGAAAAAGCTTTCTTGGATCGGGTCATCTCGCTAGGGAAGTCCAAGTATAAAAAAAAATTTGACTGCAAAACAGAAATGGAAGGCCTTCCTTAGAAATGGACAGTATGCACTGTTTATCACTCTCATTCAAATGACAAAAAGATAAAAATAATATGCCTAGGAGAGTAGCCTGGCTGATTCTTTAGCTGTAATGAGTGATACTGATAAAACTTTGCACTGTAACTAACTTCCAATGGATGGAACCTAAACATTTTGGTAAAATCAAATTATGTCCCTGTGACAATAGGAGGTACTGCCAGCCATGCCAGAAGAAGTGGGGCAGTGGATGTGTAACATATGCCAGCACAGCTAGCTGGAATTTTGTTAAGAATTATATGTCATTTGTATATCAAACTGATTTGTACAGATGCCTGTGTTGAAAACTGTATTTGTAAAGCTGCTTGTGTTAAAAATGTAACAACAGTGTGCCCTGCTGGAAAGAAAAGAATTGTGCATGTATTATTGTAACTGAATTAAATGTATATGTTTCAATAGAGGATAATGGAAGATCAGAGGTTAATCACAATCCATCTGCAGTAAACGTTAAAATATTTCTGAAATTAAATTCCTTTATGGGTTAAACTATAAAGATGTTATCCCACAGTTTTTGAATGTAGCCAGAAACACGGTGTCTGTGCTAGAGAATAGTAGCTCTGTAGGAGGAGTAGAAGTGTTAAAATGGTTTCATGACTTCCAGGAGGAGCAGCAGATCTGAGTAATACTCTGTTTGTGTGTATGGTAACATGTAGGTGCTAAAATCCTCGCAGCTTCTAGTGATGGGTGATAGTACAGGAAACAGAGTCAGATGGCCAGATGTGTGTGATATCATTATGTAAGCCAGAAATAATATTTAGATATTAGTAGGTGATTGCTCTCAGTGTTCTGTATTTTGTCATGGATCTGACAAGGACCACTCGTCCCCATATCATCTTGCCTTGCTCTATTCAGTAAGTAGGAACAGTAATTCTCTTATGATTAGGCAGTAAAATATAGTGAGATTAGAAGTACTCTTTTTCTGTAACTGGGTGAATCTATTCATCTGTGTTATTTTTTTAATATTTCCTGTGAATGGATCTCTGGGTGTTTACTGTAAATAAATATTTAGTATTTTCATGTTCTTTTATTATTTATTATTAAATATATTTAAACTTATCATTGTTGCTGCTCCTTTTAGAAAACTATTTAAGTTTTGAGAGTATTCACGTATATAACTCTGGCCACTCCTGAAAGCTTTGCTGCTGGTCAAACTACCATTTGTATTAATATTGATTTCTTTCAGTATAATTGGTTACCCTTGTAAGAACCTTAGGTAGCTGGCTTTGCAGTGTTATAGTCTGGGCAGAAGGAGGCATAGCTAGTAAACGTGTGCTAGCCTTTTCCAGGTATGTGTGTGTGTGTGTGTGTGTGTGTGTGTGTGTGTGTGTGTGTGTGTGTGTGTGTGTGTGTGTGTGTGTGTGTGTGTGTGTGTGTGTGTGTGTGTGTCAGCTATTTGTAGCAGGGACATAAAGCAGTGGTTTCACAGAGAGAGTGGTGGAGGTCTTGGCTTGGGTACTCGACTGAGGACTTAACTCAGAAGCTATGCCAGTGGGGAATTTTAATTGGGACTTAGAGGGAGGCAGATATAGAAACCCCAGACCTCTGGCTGACTGCGTCTGCTGTGTGCTCTTAAGGGAAATTGTGCTTGATGCAGAGAGATCTGCATCTGGAAATACTGAGTGTATCCATTTGTATTCCAAGTGAACATCCCTCTCCAGTGTCAGTTGTAAGGATTCAGGCTCCTTGATTACTGGACCAAAGTGGGGACATCACAGTCCCCACATTTCAAACAAATGTTCATATCTCAAAAACCATAAATGGTTACTAAAGATATGTAAATAGCAAACACTTCATCATAAGTTTATAGTGGTAGCATTAATTAGGTGTTAGGTCTTAAAACTGAGTTTATAAGTCACAGTAAATATGGTATTTTGTAAACATCTTACAAATAACTTAATAACTACTGAAATTGCACACACTTTGTACAAAGAACAACCATTGCTTAAATACCCACCATATGATGTTAATAGACAAATTACAGCATAGTTAATATAGTCTTGCAGTCCAGGGTACCATTGAGAGTCCTAGCTCAAATTCCCAGTTGTCCCCAAACACTACCTGGATGAGTGACTTGCTCAAGGTCACACAGTAGAAAAATGAAAACTAAGGAAATAAAATCCTATACCAGCAAACTACAGCTCACAGCCTTAACACTGCACCAACTGCCAGGCAAATGAATTGAAGTATCAGGACTGGGAATCAAACCAATAATCTTCTGATCTTCAAGCATCAAAGGCAAGAGTGCAGCAGTTTGATCCACTGACACTGCACATCCAAGTATATTTATCACCTGTCCAGAATTCCACAGAACATCCAGATTTTTGCCTCATATTTTGGTCTAGTCCCATAAACGTTGTGGCTTTTTGGCAAATCACTGAGAACTGAGTAACTAAATAATGACAGGCATTTATGTTTTTCAGAATGTGCATCCTTCAGAAAATGCACTATAATATAAAACCTGTTATTCTATAAACTTTCTAAGTTTATAAAAATGATATTCAAAACATGTCCCTGATTTTGAGAATTATTTTTATATTTGTTCAGAATCATTGTACTACCGAGACATTGAGAAGTGTATACACAAACAATTGGCACATGTAATATGGTCAATCAAAAGATTTGCTTTTTTTAAATTCCAAAAAAAATCTTCTTTAAAACAAATATTTAACATCAGTTAATTTCCAGTTAACATTATGCTTTTTATTTTTCAAAATAGGTTTTAATAGTTGTATTTAGATCTGTTAACGCATAATCTCTCAGTCTGGTATTCCAGGCATACTCCATACACTCAGTCTTGGTAAATATGTCACCTCCTCTTTTGTTAATATAAATATTTTGCATACTTATAAACTTAAAGATGACATTCAAATGTATCAGAATGTTTTAAGTAGTGCATTTATTGGAATACTGTTCTGAAATGCCATCTTTCAGCTTTCTATTAGTCTTGCCTGCATAGACTGCAGAACATGAGTTAGTGCAGCACTGCAATGTGGGGGTTGGGAATGCTAAGGCTGCAAAGTTCAAATCCCTTTGGCAGTGTATACAGAGGGTTATGTTTGTGAGCTGGAGAGCCTATGGTATAGCATTAATTACCTCATTCCTCATTTGCATATTGTGTGATTTTGAGTAAGTTAATTCATCAGATACTGCTTAGGGGCAATTTAAAATTTGGGCTAGGCTTCTCCATGGTGCATTAAAACTGCAAGCCTAGTAACTAGCTATGAATGATGCAGGTTTTAGAGAGCTCTGCCACTACTAATGGGAGCAGTGCATAACTAGCTATGAATGATGCAGGTTTTAGAGAGCTCTGCCACTACTAATGGGAGCAGTGCATAACTAGCTATGAATGATGCAGGTTTTAGAGAGCTCTGCCACTACTAATGGGAGCAGTGCATAACTAGCTATGAATGATGCAGGTTTTAGAGAGCTCTGCCACTACTAATGGGAGCAGTGCATAACTAGCTATGAATGATGCAGGTTTTAGAGAGCTCTGCCACTACTAATGGGAGCAGTGCATAACTAGCTATGAATGATGCAGGTTTTAGAGAGCTCTGCCACTACTAATGGGAGCAGTGCATAACTAGCTATGAATGATGCAGGTTTTAGAGAGCTCTGCCACTACTAATGGGAGCAGTGCATAACTAGCTATGAATGATGCAGGTTTTAGAGAGCTCTGCCACTACTAATGGGAGCAGTGCATAACTAGCTATGAATGATGCAGGTTTTAGAGAGCTCTGCCACTACTAATGGGAGCAGTGCATAACTAGCTATGAATGATGCAGGTTTTAGAGAGCTCTGCCACTACTAATGGGAGCAGTGCATAACTAGCTATGAATGATGCAGGTTTTAGAGAGCTCTGCCACTACTAATGGGAGCAGTGCATAACTAGCTATGAATGATGCAGGTTTTAGAGAGCTCTGCCACTACTAATGGGAGCAGTGCATAACTAGCTATGAATGATGCAGGTTTTAGAGAGCTCTGCCACTACTAATGGGAGCAGTGCATAACTAGCTATGAATGATGCAGGTTTTAGAGAGCTCTGCCACTACTAATGGGAGCAGTGCATAACTAGCTATGAATGATGCAGGTTTTAGAGAGCTCTGCCACTACTAATGGGAGCAGTGCATAACTAGCTATGAATGATGCAGGTTTTAGAGAGCTCTGCCACTACTAATGGGAGCAGTGCATAACTAGCTATGAATGATGCAGGTTTTAGAGAGCTCTGCCACTACTAATGGGAGCAGTGCATAACTAGCTATGAATGATGCAGGTTTTAGAGAGCTCTGCCACTACTAATGGGAGCAGTGCATAACTAGCTATGAATGATGCAGGTTTTAGAGAGCTCTGCCACTACTAATGGGAGCAGTGCATAACTAGCTATGAATGATGCAGGTTTTAGAGAGCTCTGCCACTACTAATGGGAGCAGTGCATAACTAGCTATGAATGATGCAGGTTTTAGAGAGCTCTGCCACTACTAATGGGAGCAGTGCATAACTAGCTATGAATGATGCAGGTTTTAGAGAGCTCTGCCACTACTAATGGGAGCAGTGCATAACTAGCTATGAATGATGCAGGTTTTAGAGAGCTCTGCCACTACTAATGGGAGCAGTGCATAACTAGCTATGAATGATGCAGGTTTTAGAGAGCTCTGCCACTACTAATGGGAGCAGTGCATAACTAGCTATGAATGATGCAGGTTTTAGAGAGCTCTGCCACTACTAATGGGAACAGTGTTAGACTGCTTACAAGGTTATCATACAGCAGTTAGTCCAGAGGACTAAAACTCTGTTGTGTTAATGTGCTGCTTTTGTATGCCAAGGGTGCTGAGTTTAAATCTTTACACCTTCATTTAACAGCCGTCTGACCTTGAAGTTATCTGACTTGGAGCACCTGGGAATATAGGTTAGGCTTCTTAATGGTCTTCTGGACTGCATGCTTAGTAGCTACCTATGAACCTATTAGCATATGTAGCCAGGGACAGCAATTCTATGTGATTCATATTGTGATGATTGGGGAGAGATGGGCGAAGGCTGCAGCCTAGTCAAATAGAATTTGATAAATAATTCTGGCATTTGTAAATAAATGTAAAATAAAAGCATGTTTTCTTGAGTGTAAAAGAATATTGTGAAATGTGGAACTGCAAAATATGTGACAACATTGCACTCTACTGGCCAAGTGAATCATGTTGTGACCCTTTCATGTTAGAATTCGGCTCCACTGCATCTGGATGAAGGTTTCATGCCCATTGTTTTAAGGCTAAAGTTTATGACCAGAATTTACATGTGGAAGGTGCTTTATTGCTCTGGTTTCTGCTAGCGTGCATATGTGAAATGCCTTGCATTGTTGTAAGTTTCTGAGCAGGTGTTAGATTGCTAAATAATGCAGTTTGTGACCTGAGAACTCAGACCAGGTGTTAAGATGATGCAATATGAATACTAGGAAAACCTAAGAGTCAAAAATGATGCAATTTGGGAGGGCCTTAGAGACATGTTTGTTAGTAATGTTTAAATACTATTTCTCACAAGAGACTTGGAGCATTTTTGATCTTGGATATCTAACTCAGCACTTTGCCTGTTTTCACATGTAAGTTTTAGCACTGTGATTTCTTGTAGGAATAGTTAAAGCTAGTAAAGATTAATTAGGTATTTTTCTTTTAAATCAGATGTGTCCTACTGTATTATTTTAAGTTTCTGTGTGATCTCTGAACTCTTAGATATCTCTGTGGTGTAGTAGTTTTGTCTTTTGTTTTAATTATTTATTATTAAATATTTTTTAAACCTTCTACCTGTGTCTAGTTTGTTTAGAGACAGGCTCTAGAGTACATTGCATTTTTATAGAGTTTATTGTAATAGGCCATTCTAATAAGCCTTAGACTGTATAGTCACATTACCATTGGATAATAATATTGCACAGTAATAATTGGACACCCTTTTATGGACCTTTTAGTAACTGATATTATTAGCTGGGTGGTGGCAGTAATTACGACCATATCGTCTGGGTAAAGGGGCACAGCTGGAGAATCTGTGTCAGCCTTTCCCAGGAGTGTCTGTGAAGTTGTATAAATACTTATCTCAAAGTGTGTGTGTGATGTGTCAGCTACTTGGCAAGGACACTTAGCACTGGTTGGACAGAGAGGATACTGGAGGTTCTAGCTTGCCCAGCTAGGCTGAGACCTGGACCCTATAGCTGTGCCAGTGGGGAGTCTTATTGGGGACCTGGTGAGCAAGGGAGCAACCAGTCCCAGACTGACTGTGATCTCTGTGTGCACTTAACGGAAATTGTACTTTACTGTGTGTATTAGTTATCCTTTCCTCTCTTCTAGGAGATGACCTTCCTGGTGCTATTGGTGAGGATTGAGCCTCCTTGATTGCTGCGCCAGAGCACGGTTGTCACAAGTGTTTGACAGTGGTGGGATCTACTTCACATACTAACTGGCTTGTAGTGGTGTGGGTAGAGCGAATTCCTGTAGCTTATGTACAGTGATCTCTAAAAGTGTTTTGTACTCTAAAACAGTCATGCAGTGCATACTCAGAGTTCATAGGTTCATCGGTTGCTACTAGGCTATCGGCCCTAGGGCCTATGCAAGCCTAGCCATAACAATTCCCTGGATATTTCTTCCCACAATATTTACTTCTCCAGGCCCCCTGTCTAGCAGGGTGACTGACATGATCCCCGGGGTGAATTTCCTATCTCTCATCCAATCATCAAGGTTCCTTTTGAAGAGGGCCAATGAGGTGCTCTGCTTGATATGTATGGGCAGTCTATTCCAGAGTATGGGGAGTCTCTGGGTCAGGAACCTATCCCCCCAACATGTTTTGTTCATTGTGATGACAAGGTTTAGATCCCTGGAGCGTGTGGCTCTGAGGGATTGGGATTTCTTTAAGTGGAGCATGTCCAACAGCTCAGGGTTTGATATAGCCTTGTATGTTAAGCAGAGATCGCCTCTGATTAGACGATATGCCACAGAGTATAGCTGGAGTTTTTTTAGACTTTCAGAATATGGCATCTGCTTTAGGCCTGTGATTCTTTTAGTGAGGTATTTCTGTGGCCTTTCCAGCTGTTGCAGATGTCTTGTGAGGTACATACCAAACGAGGCATTATACTCTATAATGGGTCTAATGAGGGATGAATACAGTGGGACAATGACCTCCTTTTTTCTGGATGAAAAGCCCTTAGTGATGAGGTGTGCCACATAGAAGGATTTCCTGACTGTTGTGGCAATGTGGTTATCGAAAGTGAGACCACTGTCCACCTGTGTTCCTAAGTCTCTCATCACACTTTCGATGTTTAGTGTCCTGCCACCTATGTGGTAATTCATGGGTACATGTTTTTTTCCAAAGGGGATAACTATACATTTTTTGGCATTAAGCTTGAGCCCATGGCTCTGGCACCAGGCATCTGTTTCTGTAAAGCCCTTTTGTAGAATATCCACATCATATGGGGATTCAATAATGGCTCCCAGTTTGCAGTCATCTGCAAACTTTGTTAGCCAGAGTCCCTTAGTGTTGGCCTGTACTTCAGAGAAGTAGATGCCAAACAAGCGTGGTCCCAGGACTGAACCCTGAGGTACTCCACTTGTCACTTGCCTGGAGCTGGATTTGGAGTTGGCTACTTTTACTGTCTGGGTTCTGTCAGTAAGCCAGTTAGCAACCCATCGAGTGACGTAGGGATTTATGCCCAGCTTAGTAAGTTTATCTATGATTCCGGAGTGGGGTATGGTGTCAAAGGCCTTGGCAAGGTCCAGATAGGCTGTGTGGACTGCCTTACCCTCGTCTACAGCTCTGGAGACTGATTCAAAGAAGTCAATCAGATTTAGGAGACAAGGTCGGCCCTTCACAAACCCAAACTGGGTGGGGTCCAGTGTTTGAAGGTTGCCAATGTCTTTGTTTATAAATTCCATGATAATGCATTCCATGCCCTTGCAAATCAGGCTTGTCAGACTGATGGGACGGTAGTTCCCAGGATCCAAGGTGGATCCTCCCTTGTGGAGCAGGATAACTGTAGCTGTGCGCCACTCAGTGGGCACGAAGCCTGAGGTGAGACTATGATTAAACATGACACTTAGGTGAGGTGCCAGTTCATTTTGTAGTTCATGTAGTACACAGCCTGGGATGCTGTCTGGTCCCATGGATGCTGTATTCTTAGCTTTGGAGAGTGTGGTTTCTACCTGCGTGGCCGAGATTATCAGAATTTGGCAATCTTTTGGTATTGAGATGGGCCCATTAGGGGGTGAGAGTGGGGTGAAGTTGGCACTAAATCGATCTGCCAGGATATTGGCAATATCCTTGGGATTAGTATATTTAATGCCATTCTGTTGTAACTCAGAGCAGATCTGACCATTGCCATTTAGATTCTTGACATAACTATAGAATGCCTTGTGGTTGTCTTTGGAATCTTTGGCAATTTTATTTTCGTAACTAGCTTTTGAGGATTTTATGAGGGATCTCAGCTTCTTACTGAGACTGGTGAGGGAGTTTTTTGCATCCTGGGATTTTCCTCTTTTTTGCAACAGTTTCTTCATTCTGTTGTATAGTTTGTTTATAGCAGGGGACAACCAGATTGGCTTCCTTTTTTTTGGAGAAGAGCATCTTGGTTCTATTTGGGATGGCACGATTCATGCACGTGTGGATGTGCTCGTACAGTGCCTTAGTGTAGGATTCTGTAGTCGAACTTCCAGATCCCGTCTGCATGGGTGTTGTGAAGTTTGTCACTTCTGACTTCAGTAGCTTGAAGTTGGCTTTGGAGAAGTTTTTTAAGGAGGTTTCCTTACTGGGGGTGGGATGTGGATGTCAAGGGTGATTTGCTTATGGTCAGACCTGACCAATGAGGGGGTGACCACTGGTGTGGAGCATCTATCTCCCATGTTGGTAATGACCAGGTCTAGGATATTGGAGCCCCTGGTGGGACAATGGATTAGTTGATCCAGGGCGTTGAAATTTATGAATTCCAAGAACCGTTGGGAAAAGGAGTTGGTACCTCAGTAGTTTTCTCAATTAATGGCAGGGTAGTTGAAATCACCCAGTATTAGGGTGTTTGGTTGTATCTTAATATTTTCCAGTATGTTTAGAAAGGTGTAGTGAGAATCTTGGGGCATGGTTGGGGATCTGTAGCAAGCTACAATTTGGATTGCAGTCTTACCTAGTGTTAGTTGCACCTGGAGAATTTCAGATGCATTGTGTTGGGCAACTAGCTTGGAGGTGTGACTATCCCTGGTGAATATAGACACTCCTCCACCTTTAGTGTTTCGGTCCTGGTTTTGTGGCCGAAAAGTGTGGTAAGAATTGTAGCCTGGTATTGCAGGAGTGCTCTCTGGAGCCTTGAACCAGGTCTTAGTTACTGCACAGATATCAATGTTCTCCATTTTTAGGAGTGCCTCGAGAGAGTGCATTTTGAGGTTTAGACTTCTAGCATTGAGTAGCATTACCTTCAGATTTTGCCTGCTTCTATCTGTTATGGTGGTGGTTTTATCCTAAAACAGGCACTATAGGGGTGGCAAGAGCTTTAGCCAGTAACCTGAATCCCAGGGGTGACAGGTGCAGACCATCTCTGGCAAAGCATTGTAGTTTGTCGATCATGTCTTCCCAGGCAAACAAATACTGGATCCCCTTTGAATGACACCAGAAGCTTAGCCAATTGTTGAAGTCAATCATTTTGTCCTTATACTGTGGTATCATTCTGGGCGAAGGCAGGATGCTACTCAGGGTTGGGGTCATACCTGCCTGGGTCACATGATCCAAGAGGTCTTCCATATCTCTTTTCATGTAGTCCAGGGAGGTATGTCTCAAGTCATTCACTCCAGCATGGACAATGTCAGAGTCGTATTTGTACTTGTTGTGGAGTGACTTGAGTGCATGCGTTATGTGGAGGATCCTGGCACCCGACAGGCAGCTGACTGTAATTTTCTCCTTGTTCAGTCTGGTGAGTGGGACATCAGTGTGCCTGACTATAGAGTCACCTATGACTAAAGTGTTAGGTACATTGTCTTGTCTTAGGGGCTGTTGTTGGGTGGCACACTGGTGTTGTGAGCTATGTGTCACTTTGGTTGTGACTGGTATTTGTTTGCGTTTTGGCTTCGGAGGTCCTTGTTGCTTGGGCAGGTTAATGTTAAGGGCCTCCGCATATGTGGGTTTAGTGTTGCTATGTGTGGGTGTTGATGGTGTGGGTTTTGAAGGGCTATGAGTTGCTTGAGGTGTGATGCAGGTGTTAACCTTCTTCTCTTGACTGTCTAGCACAATCTTGGCCGGAGAGAGCTTTGCTTCCAGTTTGCCTATGTAAGTGCATCTCTCGCAGGTTGTAGTGTTGGGTGGTAGGAGGAGAGGATTGTCTGTGTACATGAGGCAGTTGCCGCTTTGCCCCAGTATGCCCAGATTCACCAGGTGGACAGGAGAAATCACTGGAAGCTGGCCCTTGGACATGCCTGTTTAGGTGCTTTTATGTAAAGTTTAAGAGTTGTTTTCCCTTACCTTTGCAAGGTACTTTGCAATTATAGGCTGTTTAGTGCCTATGATTAATTTCTCCTTATTGACAAGGAGAGCTGAGTGCTTGTATCTGTTTCAGGCTTCCTAGTGCTTTCCAGCAGGTTCTAGAGCAAGTGCTAGTCACAGTGGTTCAGATTTTAGTGCTACTACTGAGAAACCAGCTAGTTTTAAGGGAAAATTTGAAGAGCACACTTTCTGGCACCTGGAATAGTTTAACTGTAGCCTCACAGTGCTGCACAATGTGAAAAATGTGCAAACACACGCGTTTTTAAGCCAGAAAGTTGAAAGGGATAGAAATCAGACCAAAAGGCTAATAAAATTACAATTTCAGAGCTGGAAACCACTCCTCTAGCGTTAGATAGGCAGTACAATGCTCACCAGTCCCACTGGTAGGCAGTAGGACTTCCCTCTACCAATGCAAGGTCTGGATAGCTCTGAGCACAGAAAATAAAGTCCTGAGACAAGCAAAGCTTGGGATATGGACTGGCTAGAAAAGGTGGGAAACGAGCAAACAAGATAGTATTTTTTTTTTGTTGTTGAAACAGGCTAAACAATGCAATAATACAGTAAATAAACAAAGAAAAGGCTAACACACTTGAGCGTGTAGTCTTAGACAGTAAATGCAATTAAAACTCTACAAAATTAGCAATTTAAAACTTTTTTAATGAAGCAAGGCAAGTGCACAACTGAAAAACGATTTAAGAGGAAGTAACACAGCAGAATAAGTAGCTAGTCTACATATACAGAGAAGTCTATATATACAGAAAAGCAACTAAAACATACAAACACTTCAGATGCAGTGCAACCTAGAGCACTTGAGTTGTAGCAATATTAAGGCAATTACAGTTATAATAAATGCTCTGAAATATACTCTACATTTCCAAAATGTTTGAGAAGCACAGTTTCAGATCACAACTGTTTTATTTCTTTTGTTAGCTTAGTGTTAGTCAGGGTGAGCAGGCAGCATGTCAGCAGAAGAGTATGGAAGAGCCAGCTGGCGGAGATGTGCCAGGCGAGGGGAATGGTGCATGGAAACCTGACTAAAGCAGACCTGATTGCAGCCTTGGTCACAGCTGCATCAGAGAACTGCAGCCTGGAGGACAATCAGACCGACAATAGAGAAGCAATATCCTCGGAGTATGGAAAATTCAACCTTTCTGCAGTGGACTTAAAATCCAGCTGGAGCTAAAGAGACTTGAGTTGGAGGCCAGGCGTATGGAACTAGAAGCAGCCGAGAAAATGAGGAGTCTACAAGCTGAGGAAAATGAAAGGCAGAGGAGGCATAAGAGGGAAATACTGACTCTTCGCCAGAGTCATGGAGGTAATAGGGAAGGGAGTAACTGGACCACAAAAGCACACGGTCAGTAAATTTCTTCCACAGTTTAAAGAGGGGGATAATTTTGATAGTTTCATTCATATGTTTGAGCAGGTATGTAAACAGTATGAAGTTGAGAAAGAGCTCTGGGTACGGTTCCTGACCCCCTTACTCCAAGGTAAAACTGTAACTTCTTTAGCAAAAATGCATGACACTGACTGTTTTAATTATACTGCTTTAAAAAGACATTTATTAGAATGTTTTAAGCTAACACCTGAAATGTATAGGAAAAAGTTTCGTGAGCATAGACGCAAGGCAGATGAAAATGTATGTGAATGTGTTGTTAAACTAAGCATGTATTTTCATAGCTGGGTGAGTGGATGTCAGGTCACCACTTTTGAAGGGCTGGCAGACCTTGTGGTAAGGGAACAAGCCCTTAGCAATTTGCCTGAGGACATGAGGCTCTGGTTAGCTGATAAACAGTGTGCTACTTCAGAGGAGTTAGGGAAGAAGGGAGACCTATATCTAGCAAGCAGGGCAGCTTTGCACAGGAAAGGGACCCCCAGTACTGCTCATGGGTCTAAAGAAACCCATGGTGGGCAGCACAGACTGCCCCAACAGAATTCACCAGTAGCAGGGGAAGCCACTAGTCCAGGTACACGTCCAGGACCTAGGGTGAAATGTTTTGAATGCAACCAGTGGGGCCATGTGGCATACAGGTGTCCACGGAGGCAAGGTGTGGAGCCAAAGCTGAGGGAGCCAGTAAGTGGTAAAGATAAAATGCCAGTAGTAGGTTGTCTTGAGACAACAGGGGTATGGAACTACCATCCTGCAGATGTCATGAGAGGGAAGGATTTGGATGAGGCAGTACCATATACTTATGCTGTTAAAAGCAGTCAGGCTAAGAGACAAGCATGCAAGTCTAGTAGCCTGGGGAATACCCAGACAGACTGCATACTTGCAGCCATGACTGCTGAGGTGGTTACTTCAGGGAGTGAGCTATGCTGTAGCAGTGAGACTGAATGTGAGCCACAGCTGCTTGTGGGTACTGATGTTCCCTTAGACAGGGTAAAAGTAAAGGTAGAGGTGAGTAGTAATACCCAGGCTGACAGTGAGGCACCACTCTCAGAGGATGCCAGACTTCCTGTAGAAGGGGAGCTGGGAAGGGTTACAAGGAGAGACTTGAGACAGGCTCAGTTCTCAGACCCTACATTGCTAGGCCTGAGGCAGGTAGCTAGGGAGGCACCTGATTCTCAAGGGAAAGGGGAATCTGTATAGTGGAACAAAGGGTTACTGTACAGAGAGTGGACCCCTGAGGGAGGGCAAGAAGGTGAGAGACTACAGCAGTTGGTAGTGCCTAGAGCTTACCGTCTGGTGCTTCTAGCCTTAGCCCATGATATTCCCTTTGCAGGTCATATGGGCATAAAACGTACAAAGAGGCGTATTATGCAAAACTTTAATTGGCCTGGAATTTCCAGAGATGTAACAGGGTACTGAAGGACCTGAGAGCAGTTCCAAAAGGTAGGCAATGCAGGAGACAAGGTGAGAGCTCCTTTGATGCTTTTGCTGTGATTGAGGAGCCATTTCAGAGGGTAGCTATGGATATTGTGGGTCCTCTGAGTACCCTAAGTTCCACATAGAAAAAAGTATATCCTGGTGATTGTAGATTATGCTACACGATATCCTGAGGCAATGGCTTTGTCCTCCATTGAGGCAGAGAAGGTGGCAAATGCTTTGCTAGAGATTTTCAGCAGGGTAGGTTTCCCAAAGGAAATACTGTCTGACAGAGGTGCCAATTTATGTCAGACCTGCTGGCTTGTCTGTGGTAGTCCTGTGGGGTGAAGCACATGAAGACCACCCCTTATCATCCCCAGACTAATGGGCTTGTTGAGAGGTTCATAGGTAGGTACTAGGCTATCGGTCCAAAGGTCTATGTAAGCCTAGCCAGCAAGGTTCCATAGCTTACACCACCCAAGAAAGTTATTTTCCTGTGCCACTGTCCAGCAGAGACACAGAAGTGATCCCCTGGGTGTATTTCCTATTTCCCATCCACTCATCAATATTTTTCTTGAAGAGTGCTAATGAAGAACCTTGCTTGACTTAGATGGGTAGCTTGTTCCAGAGTATAGGAAGTCTCTGGGACAGGAATCTATCCCTCCAGCATGTCCTGTTTATTGTGGTGACAAGGTTTAGGTCCCTAGAGCGTGTAGCTCGGAGGGACTGGGATTTCGTTAGGTGTAGCATGTCCAACAGCTCTGGGATTGACATAGCTTTATATGTTAGGCAGAGATCACCTCGGAGTAGGCGATATGCTACGGAGTAAATCTGAAGTATTTTGAGGTGGTCAGTGTATGGCATTTGTTTGAGGCCAGTAATCCTCTTTGTGAGGTACCTCTGTGGCCTTTCCAGCTGCTACAGATGTCTTGTGAGGTACATTCCAAAAGGAGTGTTGTACTCTATAATGGGTCTAATGAGTGATGAGTAGAGGGGAACAATGACCTCTTTTTTCCTGAATGAGAATCCTTTTATGATGAGATGTGCCACGTAGAAGGACTTCCTGACTACTGTGGCGATGTGACTATCAAAGGAGAGACTACTGTATACCTGGGTCCCAAGGTCTCTTATCACGCATAAATGCATTAAACGCTACAATCAAGTCCATGCTACAGGCATTTGCAGATCAGTTTAAGATGGAGTGGGACAAATATTTGCCCCATCTGTTTGCTTACAGAGACATTCCCCAAGAATCCACAGGTTTTTCACCCGTTGAGTTGCTGTATGGGCATAGGGTGAGGAGACCTCTAGATTTAATTTGAGAAAGTGGAAAGGTGAGTGTGAGTCTCACAAGGAGTCTTTTGTGGCATATGTCCTGAACCTCAGGACAAGGCTTAGGGAACTCATGGGCTTGGCTCAGGATAACCTGGCAGAAGCCCAACAACAGAAAAAGGTGTGGTATGACAGGAATGCTCGAGCTAGAGAGTATGCTGTAGGGCAGCAGGTGATGGTTCTTATTCCTGTCAGACACAACAAGTTTCAAGCAGCTTTGGAGGGACCCTACAAGGTGGTAAGAAAGGTAAGTGATGTTAACTACATGGTGGAAGTGCTAGGCAGATGGCAGGGGCACAAATTGTTCCATGTTAACATGATGAAATCTTACCATGATAGGGAGGCCCTTGTGCTGAGCATTTGCAGTGGATTGCAGGAGGAGTCTGAGATAGATCTTGTGACTGATCTCCTCAGTGAGGCTTGGGCTGACACCTTTTTGGAAGGGGTAGCAATGTCCCAGCAGCTATCTTGTACCCAGGTTCAAGAAATTCCTAGCAGTGTTGCAGGAGTTTGGGTGCATGTATATCCAAGAAACCCAGGAGCACCCACCTGGTGCAGTACCAGGTGGATACAGGACCCCAAAGGCCTATCAGGCAGGCCCCTTATAGGGTGCCTGAGAGAGTCAAACAGACTCTGAGGGAAGAGCTACAGGCAATGTTGGAACTAGGGGTGATTCAAGAGTCCCAACAGTCCCTGTGCCTCGCTATTGGTACTGGTGCCAAAGAAGGATGGCAGCACCAGGTACTGTGTGGATTACAGGAAATTAAATAGTCACACAGAGTCGGATGCTTACCCCATGCCTAGGACAGATGAGGCCTAAAGCAGCTGGGTGGGGCTAAGTATCTTACAACCATTAATCTTACCAAGGGTTACTGGCAGGTGCCCTTGACTCCCAGTGCTAGAGAGAAGTCAGCCTTTGTGACTCCTTTTGGCTTGTATGAGTTCACAAAGATGCCCTTTGGGATGAAGAATGCCCCAGTGACTTTCCAGAGGCTGGTAGATCATATCTTAGCAGGAGCAGGAGGGTTTGCCCTTGCTTACATGGATGATGTTGCTATCTATAGCTATTCCTGATAGGAGCACCTTCAGCATGTTAGGGAGGTGCTGGGGACACCATAGAGGGCAGAGTTGACCATTAAGCCAAGCAAATGTCAGGTGGGTATGGCAGAGGTCTCATACCTAGGACATAGCATGGGAAGTGGTAAGATAAGGCCAGAACCTGCCAAAGTTGAAGCCATTCAGGCATGGCCTGCACCTGTTACCAAAAAGCAGGTGAGGGCATTCTTAGGGACAGCAGGGTACTACAGAAAGTTTGTTCGCAATTAAAGTACCATAGCTGCTCCCCTCACAGACCTGACAAGGAAGAACAGGCCAGATAAGGTAATTTGGACCCCAGCATGTGAGCAGCCATTTCAGAAGCTTAAGGAAGCTTTGGGAGGACCCCCTGTGTTAGCCAGTCCAGACTATAGCAAATAATTTGTTGTGTAGGTGGATGCTTCAAACTATGGGGTGGGAGTTGTACTTAGCCAGATTTCTTCAGAGGGAGAAGAGCAACCAGTGGTTTATCTCAGTTGTAGGGTCCAACCCAGGGAGGAATGCTATGCAGCGGTATAAAAGGAATGTCTAGCCATAGTGTGGGCACTACAAAAACTTCAGCTTTATCTGTATGGAAGAATGTTCACTGTGATTATAGATCACAACACTCTAACATGGTTAAACAGAGCCAGTCAGAAAAATGCCAAGTTGTTAAGATGGAGTTTGGGGTTGAAAGCATACATTATGTCAGTGCAGCACCGCAGTGGGAGTAGCAATGGCAATGCAGATGGGCACTCAAGACAGGGAATGGGGTGAGGTACACCCAGATAGACCTGACATTCTCAAGCGATTTTTCTCAAGGGGCACTTGAAAAACTTGCTTGAGTTCCCCGGGTGGGAAGAGATGTGATGATTGGGGAGAGATGGGCGAAGGCTGCCAGCCTAGTCAAATAGAATTTGATATATAATTCTGGCATTTGTAAATAAATGTAAAATACAAGCATGTTTTCTTGAGTGTAAAAGAATATTGTAAAATGTGGAACTGCAAAATATGTGACACCATTGCACTCTACTGGTCCAGTGAAGCATGTTGTGACCCTTTCATGTTAGAATTTGGCTCCAGTGAGTATGGATGAAGGTTTCATGCCCATTGTTTCAAGGATAAAGTTTATGACCGGAATTTACATGTGAAAGGTGCTTTATTGCTCTGGTTTCTGCTAGTGTGTATATGTGAAATGCCTTGTATTGTTGTAAGTTTCTGAGCAGGTGTTAGATTGCTAAATAATGTAGTTTGTGGCCTGGGAACTCAGACCAGGTGTTAGGATGATGCAATATGAATACCGAGAAAAGCTAAGTATCAAAAATGATGTAATTTGGGAGGGCCTTAGAGACATGTTTGTTAGTAATGTTTAAATACTATTTCTCACAAGAGACTTGGAGCATTTTGATCTTGGATATCTAACTCAGCACTCTGCCTATGCTCACATGTATGTTTTAGCACTGTGATTTCTTGTAGGAATAGTTAAAGCTAGTAAAAATTAATTAGGTATTTTTCTTTGAAATCAGACATGTACTGCTGTATTATTTTAAGTTTCTGTGTGATCTCTGAACTCTTAGATATCTCTGTGGTGTAGTAGTTTGTCTTGTGTTTTAATTATTTATTATTAAATATTTTTTAAACCTTCCACCTGTGGCTGGTTTGTGTAGAGATAGGCTCTAGAGTACATTGCATATTTATAGAGTTTATTGTAATAGGTCACTCTAATAAGCTTTAGACTGTATAGTCACATTACCATTGGATAATAATATTGCACAGTAATAATTGGGCACCCTTTTAAGGACCTTTTAGTAGCTGATATTATTAGCTGGGTTGTGGCAGTAATTACTACCATATGGTCTGGGTAAAGGGGCACAGCTGGAGAATCTGTGTCAGTCTTTCAAAGGAGTGTCTGTGAAGTTGTATAAATACTGATCTCAAAGTGTGTGTGTATTGTGTCATGTACTTTGACAGGGAAACAAAGCACTGGTTGGACAGAGAAGGTACTGGAGGTTCTAGCTTGCCCAGCTAAGCTGAGACCTGGACCCTATAGCTGTGCCAGTGTGGAGTCTCATTGGGGACCTGGTGAGCAAGGGGGCAACCAGCCCCAGACTGACTGTGATCTCTGTGTGGACTTAAGGGAAATTGTACTTACTGTGTGTATTAGTTATCCTTTCCTCTTCTCGGAGACGTCCTCCCTGGTGTTAGTGGTGAGAATTGAGGCTGCTTCATTGCTGGGCCAGGGCAAGGTCATCACACATATCACAAAATATTCCAAACTGTATTTTTATTTTTAAAGGGTGAATAAAGTTCACATTAGTACAGAAATATAATATATCTATCTATATATATATATATATATATATATATATATATATATATATATATATATATATATATATAATTGTTCACAGTTAAAGCAAGTGTGTGTCTGTGTGCCTTTCTGTATTATATAGTTATTAGTTACGTGAAACTTAAAGTAACACATCAAAAATATATGTTCGAACATTTTCCAACATATATTGTTTCCATAGACTGGACCCTGGAATGTGCATTTTGGATTTTACTGTTTGACACCGGTGAGGTCATGTGACTTCTGTGTAATACTGATTGTGCCAAAATACTTAGATCATATGGCAGATATGCAGGACCCTACCTTGATAACATTACCATATTCTCTAAAGATTGGGAAAGCCAAAGCCCAAGTCATTTAAACTCTCTGTTCCATGCTAATGGATGCCTAATCCAGCTAAGTACGTTATGAGTAGCAGATGTCTGGTATAAGGGCTGCATAAAAGGTTAAGGACTCCTGAAACCACAGGCTGAAAATGGGGAAAAAGAAAACTGGCCACATATATATATATATAATAGAGAGAAACTGGATAAATATCTGTATATATACCTATCTTCATGTCACAATATGGATAAGATGCATAAGAAGAGATTGATATATCTACACATATGTTCATATCACACTATGGTTAAGAATAGGAGAGCCATACACTAACCCATAACATTTTGGTAACTAGCATATTCAATATTTACAATATTTTACAATCTAACTTACAAAGTGTTTGCAGTGTAATGGAACCAATTATATTTATTTTATTTATTTATTATTTATTCACTGAAATAGTAGACTAATCTATTGACCCCTTTCAACCATGACCTGAGCTCAAGGAGCAGAAAAAAACATTACGGTCTTCCTAATCAACAATGTTATATTTGTTGCTGCTAATTCTTATTAAAACAATGAACCAACAACACATTCATGAGTACATAATAACATCACAGATAACTTTGACAGTATGATAGAATTTTCACCTCCATATTTTTTTAATAATATATCTTAAACAAATCAGGCAACATGGTATACTGCTCGCCAAATAACTGTTGCAGTAGCAGCTTTCTGACACTCACTAACTACAACCATAATTACTCTAGCAGTGTTATACTGATCTCTTGACTCGCACGAGCAACAAATTCCAAATCCAAAAGAGGGGAGAATAACCCTACTTTTCTGTTCGGATGGGTTGGCCCCTCATCCGCTCAACTACAACTTCATAAAAAACAGGGCTGAGCGGCAGGGCAGCATAAATGTGCATTGCTAAAGAGAACATCCCTCCCACTAACATAACATTATATATCAACCCCTTCTATTCTTTCCCATTCATGTTCCATGACACATATGTACCCCCCACTTACAACCTATCCTACCCTTAATATTCACACCCTCTTTAATCCCCCCACCTTTAATCTCACAACTTAAATCTTTGGCTACAGTGACAAACTTGTCTGCAAGGCAAGCTACTTTTGTTGCCACAAGCTCTTATTAAATCCACAAACCAACAACACACTCATGACTTTGTTAGCTTATTAAATTTCGATACAACAGTATTATAACATCTCAGATACCAAACCTTGCCAGAGTGGTAGAACACTCTCCTCCATAATACACTCTTTAATAACATTAATGACATATCTTACTCAAATTAGGCAGGATTCTATACTGCTTACCCACCAACAGTAGCTGTAGCAGCATCCTGATGCTTCCTAACCACAACCACAGCTCCCCAACCAACGTCACACTGCTGTCTTCACTCACATGAGCAACAGATTCCAAACCTAAAGGAGAGAGAGAGAAGGGGCCCTACTGCCCTGTTAAAATGGGCTGGCCCTTCTTCCACCATCACACTGTTCCACAGACTGCTCCCCATTACAGTCTCAACCATACTAACTTCTTAATCTGTCCTGCTAAAATGACAATTGAAAAGTAAAAATGTCCAAACCAACATCACAGGGTCCATGTTCACAAAATGCCAATTCTCTAATACCACAAACCCCAGCACAGTACTTACCCTCGCTACCCTGTGATTAAGGAATTTTCTAGTAACCTACAATTGCTTAAACTTGGCCAGTCCCTTCCACACTGACCTTGGAATTATTTTTGGCCATATAACTATTGCCCCTGGAAATCTAAGACAAACCTCTAACAAATCCTTTTTTAACAACACAAACAGTTTTCTCTTTGGTATAACCCCAATATCATTGCCTCCTTAATGTATAACTATGCCGGACAGGTCATCATATTGCTTGCTTACTAATTCTAGTGCAGGCACCAGCTGACACCATTTTAAACCAATTTGATCACAAGATTGTACCTGCTATTCTGCTGTGTCCAAACCTAAATTCCATCCTCCAGGTCTCATATCAGCTTTTTCCCCTGCTTAATAAACAAAACAGTGGTATACCACAACCATCATTTTTTACCTGAAAGTGAAAAAACAAAATTAACATCATTGTCACCTCAACAGCCCCAAATACCCTACCTAATGCATCTCAAATAGGCACTAGAACACTATCTAACAGCCCTCTTAATCACACCAATGGATCTTCTTTCCTCTGTAAAATGAGATGCTGTCTCTATCCAAGTGGCATAGTTCTCACCATTTATACCTTGTACCTGCAAAGCTCTTCTAATCCAAATGACAAAAGTCCTAGCATCAACATGATGCTTTTGATCATCATGAAAAAAAACATTAAATGATTGCTACAAACTTCTCTTCATGCCATTCCCCACACCATAGGACATAACATACCTCTCCTTGTCAACACCACTTGCTTGCCAATCCCCACCTGATGAGTCTTTGAACTTTTTAACTAAATCAACATGCCCATTGGGCTAATTTTCTATTTTCTCAGTTCAAACTACCTAAAAATTCACATATCCTAAGTGCCCCAACTTACATAAATCCAATAATATAGCCTACAGTATAAAATTAAATTAAGAATGAGCAATATTATGCAGATCTTTTAAATAAGAATGTTAAAATATTCTTACCCACTGGTAACTATTATCACTCAGTTCAGGCCAAACTCTCTACCACCCCTTCGACATCCTCAAAATCATATAATTCATGGTGAAATCTTATATCCCAGAGGCACCCAATGTCAACAAGTGGACCGTAATAGTCCTAACCACATCACCTAACTGCCATCTCCCCACCAAATACCTCATCACCAATTGAACTGACTAGACTCACTCTCACCATGGCAAAGCCTTAAAAAATGAGAGAAAACTGTAAGAGATTTACTGTTTGCATTCCTAGTTGACACAGACCACGACTGCTGGACCAGTCAACTTGGCAGGCCTGTCCTATTTCACATGTCACCTTTTGCACCAGCTCCTGAAACCTGTGAAACTAAAAGTAGGAAAGACTACCAGTGATAACATTAACATAATCAGGAATATGCTTATCTGAAAAAGAAAGATTAATATTCAAACAATGTAACACATTTTCCTCAATAGTCCTTGTACCTAATTTGATTTCACTGTCTTTTTAGCTAAAACCTGCACTACTACCAAATTATCATTGTGAAAAACATTTACTTGTTTTGAAATTCTGATTCCCAAACCATCAACAAAGCCAAAACTGGCATGAACCTTAAGAAGGTGATATGTGTCTTCTACTCCTCAACCCATTCAACTGGCCACCATTCAGCAAACTATATCCCAGTAAAATAAGTGCTCATGCCCAAACTTCTGCAGCGTCTGTAAACAAATCCAAATATGGTGATGAAATCCAGTGCCCTCGCTAGAACTATACTCTATTAAAGTGTTGAAGAAACTCCAACCATATGGACATGACATCTTTAACCTTCTTATTCACTCTCACCCAATGATGCTTCTGCCTCGCTCCACTTAACAGTTTAACCAAAGATATTGTAAAGGTCTTGCCTGCCCCTACTTCTCAACATTTGCAATTAAGCAGACCTAACACTTCCATGATCTCTTTCATTCTGACTTTTCTTCTAACAATTAATTCTGCCAACCTCTTTCTCACTTTTTCTACCTTGTCGTATGGCAAACTCAACACCTCCATGTCTGCATCCACCTTCAAAACCAAAAAGGAAAAAGTCTTAGCTGGACCTTCTGACTTGTCCTTCACCAACAAAACCCAGAAGTTTACACATAGATGCTCAGATAATATCATGCTTATTTCTACTGTCTCTTTCCCCTCCCTAACTAGTACAAATCATCTAAATAATGAATAATGAATGTACCCTCTGATCTCTGTTTCCAGAAGTGCAGTGCTTTCCTGAACTTCTCAAAAGTAGCACAGGCAACTGTACAGCCCAGCCCATAGACAACTACTTGTCAAAGTACAATTTCCCATTTAGATGCATTCTTAAAAAGCAGCTAATCTTGCTCCCTTATGGTCTTCCAAAATGGCTGCACATTGAGTAACAGCTTATTTCTACCTTTTCCATTGTGAAAACACTCTACAGAGAAGGCCAGTAGATGTGTGTTTATGGGTAAATTTCAGTAACTGGCTAGTATGTGCACTGCCTGGATGCAAGGAATAAAGAAATACAGAGGACCTGGAAAATTCCTCTAGAAAAAGTGAAGAACAAGCAATAACTGAGGAAGAGTCCTGCAGCTGTTCAGCAAAAAGCAATGCAACTTTCAAACATGATTTCCAGTAAACTACAGGAAGATATAAGACAACTGCATAGAGACACAGTTGAAATACACAAAACATTTGGAGTATATCAACACAAACAACACAAGGCTGGAAAAATACAAGAAGCTTTAAACAGATTGTGATGCCTCTGCACTGGCCCAGTAATCAAGGAGCCTCAATCCCCACCATAAGCACCAGTGAGGGATGTGTACATTGGGAGGATGACAAGTACGCACACAGTAAAGTACAATTTCCCTTAAGAGCACACAGAGAACGCAGTCAGTCTGAGGTTGGTTTCTTCCTCTCTCTCCAGATCCCCAATATGACTCGCCACTGGCACAGCTATAGGGTTAAGATCTCACCTAAGTGGTCAAGCCAAAACCACCAGAACTCTCTGTCTGACCAGTGCTTCATGTCCCTGCCAAAGTAGTTCACACACACACACACACACACACACACACACACACACACACACACACACACACACTTTGAGATTTGATTTATATACAAACATAGACACTCCTGGTGAAGGCTGGCACAGGTTCACTAGTTATGCCCCCTTCTGCCCAGTCTATATGGTAGTACCAGCTGCCACCAACCACTCTTATCAGCCCTTCCCAAAGAGTGACTGATTCTACTGTGTAATATTACTATTATCCAAATGGTAAGTGTGACCAAGGCCAACGGTATTTGAGTGGCCTGTACAGTGTCAACAAATACATATGCAAGTATTCTAAGAGCTTAAATATCTCCTAACAAACCTGCCAAATTTAAAAGGTTTAAATATATTTAATAATAAATAATAAAAGAAGAAGACAATACTCAATAACTCAATAAAGTAATAACAGTGTTCAGAATCACAGGAAATACTTTAAAACAGCATCGCAAGACAGTCTCACATAAATACAGAAAACATCTAAAATAATCTTACTAAATTCCTATCTATCTCTGTCTAAGAGATATCAGTGTAATCTACGTCTTACTTACAGAGCAAAGCAAATGCAGATGAGAAGTGCTGAAGATGGATGTTTCAAGTCCAAAGACAAGATACAAAATGCACAGACTTACTCTCTGAGATAGTCCTTAAGTTACTATCAAACATTTCTGCTGGGTTATCTCAGATTACATCATTCTTATCAACTCTGTGTCAAAAATATTTATCTCTCAGAAGCTTGCCTGGAACTGAAACTCATAAAACAGTTACACATGTTTACCTTTGAAACTGTAATTATTTCTTTTTCCAGACAATAGAAATAATTTCTAGATGCAGACATTCTGTCTACTAGCTGAGATAAACGCCATCATAAACAATTCACTTACTTTCTTAGAGTTTAGACATTAACTCTTTTCTTTTCCAGTAGGGTACACTGTGGTTACATTCTTGAAGCTCAGAACATAACATACAGTTTAACACACACTTCTGCACCAGCATTTAATACACACATGACATATGTTTTTTTTTACATTTGTAGGACAAGCATACAAATCATATTACTATTCACAAATGGCATAGAATTATTTACAAAATTCCAACTGGCTGGGCTGGCAGCCTTCACAATTCTCCCTCCCCTGAAAACTCAAGATAGTTTTTCAAGTGACCCCTGAAAAACGTTGCTTGAGAGGGTTGAGTCTATCTCAGAATACCTTACCCCATTCCCTATCTTGAAAGCCCATCTGCGTTGGCATTGCTAACCCCACTGTAGTGATGCACTGTCATATCATATGCTTGCAACCCTAGGCTCCACCTTACTAACTTGGCATTTTGCTGGCTGCCTTGATGTAGCCATGTTAGGAGATTGTGGTCTGTAACTACAGTGAATTTTCTTCCATACAGATAAGGCTGAAGTTTTTGCAGTTCCCACACTATGGCTAGGCATTCCTTTTCTACAGCTGCATAGCATTCCTCCCTGTGTTGGAGCCTATGACCGAGATAAACCACTGGATGCTCTTCTCCCACTGAAGAAATCTGGCTAAGTATAGCTATCACCCCTTGGTTCGAAGCATCCATTTGCACAACAAATTATTTGCGATAATCTGGACTGGCTAACACAGGAGGTTCTCCCAAAGCTTCTTTAAGCTTCTGGAATGCCTGCTCACATGCTGGGGTCCACACTACCTTATCTGGCCTGTTTTTCCTTGTCAGGTCTGTGAGGGGAGCAGCTATGGTACTATAATTCGGGACAAACTTTCTGAATTACACTGCTGTCCCTAAAAATGCCCTCACCTGCTTTTTAGTAACAGGTGCAGGCCATGCCTGAATGGCTTCCACTTTGGCCAGTGCTGACCTTATCTTACCACTCCCCACTCTATGTCCCAGGTAGGAGACCTCTGCCATATTCACCTGACATTTTCTGGGCTTAATGGTAAACCCTGCCCTCTGTAGTCTGCCCATCTCCTCCCTGACATGCTGAAGGTGCTCTTGCCAGGAATGGCTGTGTATGTCAAAATCATCTAGGTAGGCAAGGGCATAATCTCTTATACCTGCTAGAATATGATCTTCCAACCTCTGGAAAGTTGCTGGGGCATTTTTTCATCACAAAGGGCATCTTTGTGAACTCATATAAGCCAGAAGGAGTCACAAAGGCTGACCTCTCTCTAGTACTGGGAGTCAAGGGCACCTGCCAGTAACCCTTGATAAGATCAATGGTAGTAAGATACTTATCCCCACCCACCTGCTCTAAGGCTTCATCTGTCCCAGGCATGGGGTAAGCATTTGACTCTGTGTGACTATTTAATTTCCTGTAGTCCACACAGGACCTGGTGCTAACATCTTTCTTCGGCACCAGCAACACGGGGAGGCCCAGGCACTGCTGGGCTCCTGAATTACCCCTAGTTCCAACATTTCCTGTATCTCCTCCCTCAGACTCTGACTTTCTCAGGCACCCTTTAAGGGCCCTAATTAATAGGCCTTTGGAATCCTGTATCCACATGGTGCTGCATCAGGTGGTTGCACCCTGGTTTCCCAGTGAACATGTCCCCAAACTCCTGTAACACTGCTCGGATTTCTCGAACCTAGATAGTGGATAGCTGCTGGAGCATTGCTACCCCTTTCACTGAGGTGTCAGTCTGAGCATCACTGAGGAGATTAGTCACCAGATCCCCCTACGAATCTTCCTGCAATCCACTGCAAATCTCAGCACAAGGGCCTCCTTATCATGGTGAGGTTTCACCATGTTAACATGGTACAATTTGTGCCCCTGCCTCCTGCCTAGCAGTTCCACCATGTGGTTAACATCACTGACTTTCCTTACCACCTAGTAGGGTCCCAGCCAAGCTGCCTGCAGCTTGTTGTGTCTGACAGTAATGAGAACCATTACCTGCTGCCCTACAGTATACTCTCTAGCTGAAGCATTCCTGTCATACCAGACTTTTTTATGCTGTTGGGCTTTTGCCAGGTTGTCCTGGGCCAAGCTCATGAGTTCCCTTAGCCTTATCCTGAGGTTTAGACATATACCACAAGAGACTGCTTGTGGGATTCACACTCACCCTCCCACTCATCTCAAATTAAATCTAGAGGTCCCTTTACCCTATGCCCATACAACAACTCAATGGGTAAAAAACCTGTGGATTTCTGGGGAACCTCTCTGTAAGCAAACAACAGATGGGGCAAATATTTGTCCCAATCCCTCTTAAACTGGTCTGCAAATGCCCATAGCATCATTTTGATTGAAGAGTTTAACCTCTCAACAAGACCATTATTCTGGGGATGGTAGGGGGTGGTCTTTAGGTGCTTCACCCAAAAGTACTTCCACAGGCAAGTCAGCAGGTCTGACGTGAAATTAGCACCTATGTCATTCTTTTGGGAAAGCTACCCTGCTGAAAATCTCTAACAAAGCATTTGCCACCTTTTCTGCCTCAGTGGAGGACCGAGCCACTGCCTAAAAGTATCTGGTAGCATAATCTGCTACCACTAGGATATACTTTTTCCATGTGAAACTTGGGGTACTCAGAGGCCCCACAATATCTATAGCTACCCTCTGAAATGGCTCCTCAATCACAGGCAAAGGCATCAAAGGAGCTTTCACCTTGTCTCCTGCCTTACCTATCTTTTGGCACTGCTCACAGGTCCTACAGTAACATGTTAAATCTCTGGAAATCCCAGGCCAATAAAATTTCTGCTTAATACATTGTTTGATACCTTTTATGCTCATATGACCAGCAAAGGGAATATCATGGGCTATGGCTAGAAGCACCAGATGGTACACTCTGGGCACTAACAACTGCTGTATTCTCCCACCCTCTAGCCCTCCACCAGGGGTCCACTCTCTATACAGTAATCCTTTGTCTCAGTATACAGATTCCCTCTTTCCTTGAGAATCAGGTGCCTCACTAGCTACCTTTCTTAGGCCTTGTAATGCATGGTCTGAGAGCTGAGCTTGTCTCAACTCTCTCTTTGTAAACCTTCCCAGCTCCCTTTCCAAAGGAAGTATGGTATCCTCTGACAGCGGTGTCTCACTGTTAGCCTGGGTACTACTACTCACTTTTGCTCCTGCAGTCACTCTGTCCAAGGGAAAATCAGTACCCACAAGCAGCTGTGGGTCACCTTTAGTCTAACTGCTACAGGGAAGCTCTCTCCCTGAAGTAACCCCCTCAGTCCTGGCTGCAAGTGTGTGGTCTGCCTGGGTCTCCCCCAGGCTACCAGACTCAAATGCTTGTCTCCAAGCCTGACTGCATGTAACTGCATGAACACATGGTACTGCATTTTCAAAATTATTCCCTATCTGGACATCTGCAGGGATATCCTCAAACACAGCTACTTGCTTGCTTCCTTTTCCACCCTCTTAGTCAAGTTGAACCCTAGGAAAAGATATTTGGAATGGGGTCCCTCCTAAAGATCTGAATGGAGTAGACTGCCCAGGCAAGTAGTGTTCCTCTGTAACCATTGCAAGCTTCACAATGGTTATGTCAGAGGCTCTGTCTCTCTTAGCAATGGGCTCTTTGCCATTCAATAAGATAGGCTATAACCTTTTGTCGTAGCTTGGTACCCTTGTTGTCTTGAGATAACTTACTGTTGGCATTTTGTCATTCCCACTTACTGGCACTCCCACCTTTTGTTCCCCACCTTGCCTCCATGGACATCTATATTCTACATGGCCTTACTGGTTGCATTTAAAACATTTAACCCTAGGTCCTGGACATGTACCTGGACTAGTGCTTCCTCTGCTACTGGCAGATTCTGTTGGGGCAGTCTGGGCTGCCTGCTATGGGTTCCTTTAAATCCACGGGTAGCACTGGGTGTCCTTTTCCTGTGCATAGATGCCCTGCTTGCTAGTTTTAGGTCTCCCTTCTTCCCCAACTCATCTACAGTAAGGTATTGTCTATCAGCTAACCAGATTCTTATGTCCTTAGGAAAAATGCTAAGGGCTTATTCCCTCACCAAAAGGTTGGCCAGCCCTTCAAAAGTGGTGACATGACATCCACACACCCACCTATGAAAATAAGTGCTTAGTTCAGCAACATATTCACACACACTTTCACCTGTCTTGTGTCTCTGCTCATGAAACATTTTCCTATAAGCTTCAGGTGTTAACTTAAAAAATTCTGGCAAACAATTCTTTACAACATTATAATTTATGCAGTCATTATCAGACAGTTTGGAAAGAACAGTTACAGCTTTACCATGGAGTAAGGGGGTCAGGAACGTAACTCAGAGCTCTTGGTCAACATCATACTGTTTACATACCCTCTCAAACATATGAATGAAACTATCAAATTAACACCCTCTGTAAACTGTGGAAGAAATTTACAGACCTTTGTTGCTTCTTGGGTTCGGTTACTCCCTTACCCATTACCTCCATGACTCTGGCGAAGAGTCAGCATCTCCTTTTCATGTTGTCACTGCCTCTACTTCTCCTCAGCTTCCAGGCATAGCAGTTTCTCATTTTTCTCAGTCTCTAGACGGCTCAGTCTCTCTGCTGCCTCTATTTCCAAATGTTTGACCTCTAGCTCAATTCTCTTTAACTCCAGATGGATTTTTAATTTCTCTGTAGAAAGGTAGAGCAGTCCATTTTCTGAGAGTTGTACATCTCCACGGCCAGTCTGATCATCCTTCTGGTTGATATTCACTGATGCAGCTGTGACTAAAGCTACAGTCATGTCTGCCTTATTCAGGCTGGCACACTCAGCCAAGTGGCTCCTTGTCAGCTTAAAATACTCCTCTGCTGACATGCTTGCCTGAGCTCCCTGACTAACTAAGCTAACAAAAAAAAATAAAACAATTGTGATATGAACTCTGAATGTTCACTGCATGGCTGATTAAGAATAGAAGCATCTTCAGTGATCACTGTACACAAGCTACAGGAATTCAATATCCACACCACTACAAGCCAATTAATATGTCTAACTCACCACTGTCAGCCAATTAATGTGTGATGTGGCTATCCCACCACTGCCAAAGAATTAATATGTGATGTCCCTGCAATAGCCCAGTGATCAATTAGCCTTAATCTTCACCGCTAGCACTAGTGAGGGACGTGCACATTGGGAGGATGACAAGTACACACACAGTAAAGTACAATTTCCCTTAAGAGCACACAGAGATCACATTCAGTCTGGGGCTGGTTTCCCCCTCTCTCATCAGATCCCCAATAAGACTCCCCACTGGCACAGCTATAGGGTTAAGATCTCAGCCATGTGGTCAATTAAAATTGCCAGCACCCTCTCTGTCCAACCAGTGCTTCGTGTCTCTGCCCAAGTAGCTGACACACACTCACACTTTCTGATTTGATTTATATACAAACACACAGACACTCTTGGGGAAGGCTGGGACAGGTTCACTACTTGTGACCCCCTCTACCCAGACTATACAGTAGTACCAGCTGCCACCAACCACTCTTATCAGCTTCTATAAGACCCTTCCCAAATGGTGACCAGTTCTACTGTGTAATGTTACTATTATCCAAATGGTAAGTGTGATCAAGGCCAATGCTATTTAAGAGTGGCCTGTACAGCGTCAGCAAATACATATGCAAGTACTCTAAGAGCTTAAATATCTCCAAATGAACCAGCCACAATTAAAAAGGTTTAAATATATTTAATATTAAATAACAAAAGAACAAAACAATACTCAATAACTCATTACAGTGACAACAGAGTTCAGAATCACAGGAAATACTTCAAAACAACAGTACATGACTGTCTCATATAAATACAGAAAACATCTAAACTGATCTTGCTAAGTTCCCTTCTTTCTCTAAGAGAAATCACTGTACTCTAAGTCTTACTTACAGAGCAAAGCAAATGCAGATGCATGCAGAAGATGGATGTTTCAGGTCCAAAGACAAGATACAAAATGCACAGACTTACTCTCTGAGATAGTTCTTAAGTTACTATCAAACATTCCTGCTGGGTTATCTCAGATTACATCATTCTTTGTCATCTCTGTGTCAAAAATACTTATCTCTCAGAAGCTTGCCTGGAACTGGAAGTCATAAAAAACAGTTACACAATTTTACCTTTGAAACCTGTAATTACTTATGTTTCCAGACAACAGAAATAATTTCTAGCTGTAGACATTCTGTCTCCTAGCTGAGATAACCACCATTGTAAACAATTCACTTATTTTTTTTAGAGTTTGCAAGTTAACTCTGTTCTTTTCCAGTAGGGTACACTGTGGTTACATTCTTGAAGCTCAGAACATAACATACAGTTTAACACACACTTCTCCACCAGCAGTTTAATACACACTTAACATATAGTTTTCTTACATTTGTAGGACAGGCATACACATCATATTACTATTCACAAATGACATAGAATTATTTACAAAACTCCCGCTAACTGAGCTGGCAGCCTTCACACAGATATTCAGATGAGATGATAAAGCTGTAAACATCTGATGTCAAAATAAAGAAAAGCTGTCTCAATATGAGACTGCTCAGGAAGAGATGTTTAAAAACTAATAGAATTAGAGGACAGAGCATGCAAGGAAAACCTGAGATTTTCAGCTATACCAGAGAAGCCAGAAGGAACAGACTGTATTAATCTTATGAAAGCACAAATATAATCAACTGGACTGGTATTCCACAGCAGGAGTTGTTAGTTGAAAGGGCACATTGTGTGTATGCTTCAAACCTGGCTATAAGAAAGCAACCTAGACCTTTAGTAGTAAAGTTGCAATCCTACTTGCAGAAGGAGTTGATTCTGACAAAATTGTGGCAGAAGGACAGAGTACTAAAATTGAGAAACAGCAGAGTATTTGTGGAGAATGATTACTTATTGTACACCAGACAGAAGTGGAGCAAATTTATTCCACTATTCTGGGGATGTCGAGATGCAGGTGTGAAATTCAAATTGCTGTACCCAGCTGTCTTCAAGGTATTCTTCCCTGGAGGGAGAAAATCATTTTGATGAAGTACATGCTAAAGAGGAAATACAAAAGTTTGTAAAACAAAATGTACGCTGTAAAACAGAATGCGATTTTGCTTCTTGTTCTTCTGGTAATAAAGACTACAGAGGGACTGTACCCATGAAACCTTTTCACATTTTTCAATGGAAAATGTTGGAGAGAAGGAAGGGAGCACAAGAGTTGACTAGAACAAATGAGAGTACATTAAAAATGAAGCAGAGACAGGATTTCAGAGATGAACAGTAATAAAACCAATAACTTAATATGGGTTACAATGCAATCATTATATTTGTGAAATATGACAGAGCAAGAAAATATCATACAGTATGCCGACGACTCAACCCTTATCATATCAGCCCCCTCCCCCCTAGAACTTCAAGGCAAGATGCAAAAAGCATTTCAAGACACTTGAAACATTCCTTTCTACCCACCAACTAATTTTTAACGCTAAAAAGACTAAGTTAATTACATTAACAAAGTCTAACAAGAACAACGCTCAACCCCTCTCTATTCTATCCACAAATGGCACTAAAATTGAGCCAACTAACCAGGCCAAACTCCTAGGCATTACCACAGATGCCCGACTAAAATTTGACATCCATATATCCCAAGCAATCAAAAAAGTCCATGCTAAACTCAGCGATCTCTATAGGGCTAAACCTTATCTAACTCCACAAGCCAGACTAGCCACTGCTAGGTCTCACCTTCTACCCACTCTTTTATATTGTTCACAAAATTTCACCAACTTACGCAAAGCTGACCTCCAAAACCTTGAGTCCTGCTACACCAAAATAGCTAGGTTCACCACAAATCTCCCTCATAAAGCTCATCAATGCATTGCTCTAAAACAACTGAACTGTCTCAGACTCCCAAATCTCTTAACACTAAACCAACTCTCCCTCATCCACAAAATTATTCAAAACCGAAATAACTGCCCTGCAATTTCATCCCTGGTCCAACTACATGTCAGCAGCAGGTCCCACAGGTCCACCAACAGACCAGTGTTCAAAATTACACAGTCTCATAACACCCATGGAGACTCCCTGTATTCAAACAAAATTGCTAAGTTAGACGTTGGCGCTCGATTCTCAGTTAAAGCTGCCTACTGTGTGACGACATGCGTGGATGGCGTTCCTTCGAAGAAGGTTGGTTAGGCCCGCCCAGCCAGCATGTAAAAAACTCTACTGCCAATCATTAGCGGACTTGGAGTTCGTTCGTGGCGATAAAAGCCTAAGACAAAAAAACACACTGGAATTCCCTTCCACTAAACATGCAGAGTACTCCATCCTATCCTACTTTTAAACTAAAACTGAAAGAACACCTTATAAATAACTGGCTATGCCCGTGTTGCTCTCCTAGATAACTCTTAATGCCCAGCACCACCTCACCTTTTCTCCTACATACAGACCAGTGCTTTTACTCTCTTCCTGCATCAGTATCTGTCTAAAGTCCTTTCTCTCTTTCCTCTTTTGCTTTTCTTTATCTGCCCTCTTCTACTCATGAATAAATACTCTTTCTCACTAATTTATTCTAGTTACAAACTCTTTTTCTATTTCTTTTTCAGTCTGTATATTTAATTTCCTCTGAGTTCAACATGAAAAGAATAGCTACTTTTTACATTATATACATACTCACTGTATGCACTCAAATGTCAAATACTATAAATGCTGTGCTGCTCTGTTGAAATTGATGAATATGAATAGATTCATATTGTTTTAGTCTACTGTCTAAATTGTGTGGTATGTTGTGGAGCTTTTCTCCCCGGGTCTCTGCTAAAAATGGGCTCCCAGCCCGGTCGGATATTACCTGGTAAACAAGTGTAAAATAAAATAAATAAAATAAAATAAAAAGTAATGCCAAAACTCATAGATATGGATAAATGTCGTTTTGTGGAGGGAAGGCAAACATTTGACAACATTAACAGAACATTGATGATCCAGAGGGAAGCAGAAAGTAAGAAAAAAAACATTGTTGTTGGTGGATCTTGATGCAGAGAAAGCATTTGACAGAGTAAGCTGGGACTTTATGAGCAGGGCAAAGAAAGCATATGCATTTCCTGAAAAAAATATAAGATTGATTAGGAGAGTATATGAGGGATTGGAGGTGAAAATTAAAGTGGGTTGGGTCCTTTCTGATAATTTCTGCTTGAGCATTGGAAACAGGCAGGAGTGTCCTCTTTCCCCTTTATTATATGCATTATATTTAAAACCATTGGCAAAGAAAATAAGGGACTCAGAACTTCGAGGATATAATTGGTATGGTAGTCAACAAAAGCTAGCTTTATCCGCAGATGACATTATTTTGTACCTGCAAAACCAGAAAATACATTACAGTCTTGTGAAACATGTTGAGACAGTTTTAAATCTTTTTGGGATGCAAAGTTAATGAAGTTAAAACAAAGGCATTAGTAGTAAATTATGTACCCACAAATGAACTGATTCAGGGATACCCATATTTATGGGGACATGATAAAATGAAATATTTAGGAGTATGGATTAAAAATGATTATAGTGTGGCAGCTAAGGATACGTGGGTAGAGAATAAACAAAAGATAATAAAAAAACTGAGAAAATGGAAGCTTTGTTATGTGGATATGGATAGTATGATACAAGCAGTTAAAATGTTTTTAGTCCCTTTACTCTTATACACAGGTCAGGTGTATTTTTATCAACCAGAGGAGAAGTTGTGGGCAGCAATTAATAAAGAGCTGAAGGACTTTATCTGGAAGGGGAAGATGGCAAGTGTCAAGTGGGATAAGCTGAGTCTTCCAGTAGAACAGGGCAGATTTGGATTACCCAATTTTAAGGGATATTTCAGAGGTACACAGTTAAGACTCACATAGCACAAGCAGAAAACAATAATTCAAAATGGAAAGGGATGATGATGAAACATGGGGGGGAAGCTCAAGAAACAAGGAGAGACTGGGATTTTGGATGCAGGCCTTTAAGGAGAATAACAATAATCATGAAGAATATTACATCCATAAAGTAGCAGAAAGTATTCTAAGAACTAAACCAACACGGGAATGGAGAAACAGATTCTGACAATAGGGATGACTGCAATTAGGGATACAGACAATATGCAAGAGGGGGCTGGAAATTATTGGAGAAAACTGGTAAAGGAACCAAGGTATTGGAGGCAAATAACTAGAGAGGGAAAGATGATAGAATGGGAAGATGCCAAGAATTTATCTGGACTGCAGGTTAGAGACTGCCTTCCCTATCAGGGATTGATAGAATATAGACAAAGAGAAAGAAATGGGGGGGGGGTCCTAACTGAAAGTCCAGCACTGGTAGAGTTTTTAATAGAATCAAGAACAGAAGCTGTCATTAAAAAAGGAATAATTAGTAGACCATATAAAATATTGCAAGATAACTATAAGAATCAATCAGAGGAGGTTAGAAAGGACTGGGAAGAGAGAGATTACATAAGCAATTCACAAAGGATATATGTATGTCTCCCAAATATGCAACAAAATCTAGAAGATTTAGGATTTTTGCCTAGAAATCTTTGCATAGATATTTTTATACCCCAAGAAGAATCCAGAGAAGTTTTCCTCAGGTGTACAGTAAATGGTGGAGGTGTGAAGGGGAAGAAAGAGATAATTGGGAACATATTTTCTGGGAGTGTGGTGAGTTGTCAGACTTTAAGGATTCCCTGCAGGATGCACTGTGGGAGACGCTGGATGGGCCGATCAGTCTGACAAGGGAGATGATTTTTCTGAGCTATGATACAGAATCAGAATTGCCTAGGCATGGTAAGGCCTTGCTACGTCTAATAATTGAGACTGTCAAAAAAAACAGTTACTAGAAAATGGAAATCAAAATCTAAACCAACTACACTGGAAGTAGTGAATATAGTAACAGAGGTAAAACAACTGGAAATGAGATCTTTAGAAAAGAGTTGGAGCAAACTACATAGGAAAAAGTGAGAACAATACATACAAGGGAGGAATAAGGCCTAAAAGGCAGCGGAACTTAAATGAGCTATGCAATGTCTGAGTGAGAAAGATTGGGTAGATTATCAGTGATGTATAATGTTTGTAGCTGAGAGTGTGTCAGCATGGTTTGTGATGTAAAATGCTTGTGACTAGGTTTGTGTTGGTGTGGTTTGTTTTCATTTATATAACTGTATGATTGCCTATGTAGTAAATGTTGTTTTGACAAATATGGTTCTTGTAAAAAATAGCAGGAATTGAATAATTTATGTAATATTGCTTAGGTTATATGATATATAGGGGTGTACTTTCCTACAACGAAAATTCACTTTTTCAAAATGGGAAAGTACATCCACACTTAAGCGAAAGTGCACTTTAACGAAAGTGCAATTTCGCTTAAGCTCACTAGACCGAACCTACTGCACCACAGTGGAGGACATTGAAAAACAGGCTATGTCCTCCACTGTGGTGCGATAGTCACGGACCTTAGGGTTATGGCACGGGTCAAGGTAAGGGGATAGCCCTACTAACTATCCCCTTACCCTAACCCGTGCCCAAACCCTAAGGTCCGTGACTATCGCACCACAGTGGAGGACATAGCCCGATTTGGAATGACTTCCACTGTGGTGCGATAGCCACGGACCTTAAGGTTAGGCACAGGTCAAGGTAAGGGGATAGCCCTACTAACTATCCCCTTACCCTAACCCGTGCCCTAACCCTAAGGTCCGTGACTGCTAGCCCGTTCGGTCTAGCAGGTTCGCTAGGGTGCACTTTCATGAAAGTGCACATTCGCGTTAATGTGGGTGTACATTTGAAGTTCGAAGTAGTGAACTTTCGTTCTTCAAAAGTACACCCGATATATAGCAACATATGTGAAGTGTAATGTTTGTTATGTTAATATAGTTTGATTATTTTTATATGGATGTAAATTTGCCTGTGTCACAGGTGATAATTCAATACAGGTGTTTGGAAAAAAAAATCCTGCTCCATTACATGCAACAATTATAAAGCCTATTATATGTCCAACTTCACCAAACATGGATTCTCTAACAATCTAATCACTCTCACCGCTTCATCCAACAATGCATACTGAACCCTAGGATCTGCTCTGTCAATATGTGCATTGACAGATTCACCTTCTTGAAATGACAAGTGATATATGAGCTGAAATTCCCTTGGGGATTTCTTAGGAACTAAACCTAATGGAGATACATGAAAGTCAGGAAATATTGGAGCATCAAAGGACCTAGTACATGCTACCACTCCTTTATCCAATAATGCCTGACCCAGCTCCTGTGTACCTAGCACTGACATAAAATTCTTACACATCTTATTTGAACCCCCAAACTGTGACTTAACAAAAAAAAAAACACATGTAAACCCATCTACCTGTTCCTAATGCAATCAAATTATCTGGGTAGCTGGACAGGAGTAACTCCAACCTATTCACACTAATAGGTGTTTTATATATTGCCTATAAGGGTTTTCTTATGTAGACTCTTTGACTGTTTCAGTGAAAGGAATAACACAGGAAGATAGGATATATGGAAACAGGGAGACAGGATACAAGGGACACATAGAAGGAAGACAATCAAGAAGGTTGTGCTGGAGGAGGTGGAACAGGAAAGATACTTTGTTGCTGGTGAGGGGGCAGAGTCTCTCATATTTTTCAATTTTTTTTTTTATATGTGTAGAAATTTGGGAAGAAAGTATGTTGGAGGGTTAGGAGAGAGAACTAGGGAAGAGAGGAGGTGAAAAAGAGTTGCTCCCAGAAACACCTCAATCTACAGGACCTCAAATGTTTCCACTGCCTGATGGTGGTGCAGTGCAAGAATCCGATGTTGTGGGGGAGAGGTCTGAGGTGGCACCATGGCTGGAGATGATTGACACAGGGAGTACTATACCCAATGTAGAAAATCTTGAATAGGCACATTTATCTGTTCACTATCCAGTCTGCCGCATTCTCAACCAAGTCCCAAAGCTCATGGTATGCATGTCTTACCAGAATGCAATATGTCAAGGTGCCTGCAGGACCCAATGCCACCACACTGACCTGTGATAACATCCTTGGGTGGAGGGTGAATGTTCCTTCACCTGGGAGAAACATGGTTAGGCTGATCTTGGGACTTCTGGACTTGTAGAAAAAGGAATTTCAATAGGAAATAAATAAAAAAAAAAGAAATGCAAGGTGATGTGTGATTAAAATAAGAAAAAGAGAAAGGGATGGTGGAGTGATAAACAAGAAATGGAGAAAATAGATTCACTAATAATTTTTTCCATACATCAGTACATATTTTACTAACAGAGCATTTAATAACCAGGTGTATAATATGGAGTGGTACTACATTTTTATTCAGAAAAAATATTCTGGGAAATGTTACTGGATAGCTGTTAGCAATCAGTAGAAGAATATGAAATGGTGTTGTATTTTGCAGTTAAAGTATATTCTGCAGTCTATTGATAACAACAAAATAAGCATTGATAACAACAAAATAAGCAAGTGTAACATATCAAAAGGTAGCACACTTTACAATGGAAAGGTATTCTGCAATATTTTACTGAAATGGGTTGTGCTTCATTAGTGTACTGACAGCCCATTGCGTCTGCTGTTATATTTGTGTGTGTTACTTATTCCTAGGTTTGATCTTCAAAATAAAGGTAAAAAAATTATTTTCAGTTCTAATTTAGAAGATTGCTTTGCTGAATGACACATTTTTATTTCAAAAGTTTGTTGACCATTTGCATACAGATAGGCGATCCAGGCCAGTCTTATACATTGCTGGGGTCTATTATATTGAATCTCCCCTTCAACAGCATAAAGAAGAAAAAGAGGAGACATGGTTGTTACTTATCATGCATGTATATGCATATGCATATCACCTTTATATGCTTACATTTAGTAATCAGCAAAGCATAGAATTGCTTTATGTACTAGTTATAAAACCATCATTATTAGGAAATATTTGTGCTTATTAATAGTTATTCCTAACTTTGTTTTCTGCAAGTTAATGCAGAAGGATGGCATTACTTTCTATATTTTGTAACATTTGATGTCCTTACATTTACCACTGCAGTTTTCATTACATATGAGATTCCTTGACATGGAAACCCGACATCCAGCCGGTCTACCAAAGCCTCCCATTCTTTTAAGGTATACTGAACATCAGCCAAATGTTCCTCGTGTAGTGTAGGGCATAAAGGTGATGTTCAGGTGTACCATCCTCAGAACTTCTTTGCTTCCAGACTGAACACTGTTTCTATCCATCTGTCTGTTTACCTATGTCCATTTTCTGAGATTTTTGCTGCATTTTTGTATTTTGGTGATTACTCCTATTTGCCGAAGTCCTCACCATTGCAGATAAGTACCCAGTTGGGGTTTTGTTCTTTTTCTTGAATTGTTTGTGTTGTTTGGGGTTAATGTCATCCAGGAAGGGTAAATTACCCATAAAGACCATCACAATAAGTGTCTTTTTTGCCTAGGGGCTTCTCATGACCAAATGTCTTGTTCAGTTTGTCAGGCACTCATCCAGAAAACCCTTCATAGTAGACTTTCTTATCTTTACTTCTATATTGAGAACCGGCGCCTAAAGCTTCTTGCTAAAGATACAATGGAATAAAATTCACATCCCAAGGGTCAGCAATCAGGGAAGAAGAAGGTGAAAAAGTAAGGCCAGAATCTTCCACTGTCCACCCTCTGCTGGATGTTTCTCCTAAGGTTGTTACAAACCTGGAGGCTTGCCTGGCTGTGTTGTCGGATTTCTCTGCTGTGTCCGGGTTGGAGGCCAGTGAGGATCTGGTGGGCAGCATGTCTGACAAGGCTTTGCAGGCAAACATTTCAGACATTCAGGGAGAACCACATCTGATTGTTTCCAAGGGATCAAGAGTTGTTCTGCATATTCATATTAGGGAAGAAGTTCCCACTACAGTTGTTGAATGCTGTCCTGAGTCAGAGCCTTCTCAGTTTTCTAGGGTGGACATTCCCTTAAAAAGAAACAGAAAACTAAACATGTTCCTTCTGCTCCTAGGGATCCACAAAGTCAGTGTCAGACCTTTACTCAGGGGTTATTTAATCCTTTACTGTCATTAAGCCCTCCTCAAGGGGTTTTGGTTCCTGATACTCCTTGGTCTTCTTCTCCACTTAAAAGGCCCAGGGGAACTGAATTTGTCTGAGGAAGAGTTGTATTCTGATGAAGAATCTCTTACTTATTCTACTCAGATTCCTTCTCATTTGGACTATGGGTCAGAGAAGGAAGAACATAATAGTCCTGATACTTATGAGGAAATTTTCTTTGAGGATACAATCTCTAGGATGATGGAATTTTTTAAGTGGGATTGTGCTCAGGTCTCTGATATCCAGATATCCATAAGAGATATCATGAGTTATTGCAGATGATATCTCTTAACCTTGCAGCTATTCCTCCTGTTTTAGCTGCTTTGCTGGATGTTTTTTTCTAATGTCTCTAAAGCACCTGATTCTCTTCTCCCTGCTCCCAAAAAGCCTGATAAGTTTTATAGTGTGCCTGAGTATTGTTCTTTTGTTCAAATGTCCTGCTACTCTGTGGTGTCTGTAGCCTCTGATAAGCAGTATCAATTGCTTCATTTGTCCAAGTTACTGCCTTCTGACAAGGACAGCAGAACCATGGACAGGTTGGGTAAGAAGGGTTATAATTTGACTCCCCTACCTTTTAGGGCAATTAATTATCAGACCCATATACCTAGGTATGTGTTTGCTCTTCTTTCACAGGCTTTTCATCTTTTTTCTAATTTCCCACACTCTGAAAGCAAATCTTCTGCTCTTTCCTTGCAAGGGACTTCCTCTCAAGTACTTTGTCATTCTATCAAATATAGTTATGATGCAGCAGATGCCTCTTCTAGGGCTGCTGCTTTTAGTTCAGTAATGAGGAGGCATACTTGGCTTAGACTTCAACCTATGCTTGATGATATTAAAGCTAAGTGGATGGATGCTCCTCTGAATATTAAACTTGTGTTTGGGAAATCAGCTTCTGGTTTGTTTAAGTCTCTTCAGGACAACGAGAAGGCCTTACAGGAGCTTAAACATGTTTATTTCTCCCGTGCCTAAATTTCAGAGAAACTACCTAAGCCAGCATTTGCTCGCAGGCAATCTCGCTGTCCTGCTAAAGATAAAAGGGTGGTAAACAGGGTCCTCCTGCTATGGCCACTCAGACTGCAGGTATTCAGAAGCCTTCCTTTCCTGACAAACCAGGTGCTGTCTGACTATCCACCCTGCTCCCAGCCACATTCCTCTTTCCCTTCACCTTTCTCTTTCTCTTCCTATTTAGCTTTGAATAGCCCAGGATTCTTGGGTTCTGTCAATCATTTGTCAGGGGTACTTTAAGGCGTCCTTAACATTAGACCTCCCAGGAACCCTGTTCCTCCTCCCTGGGATCTTAATTTTGTTCTGAAGAAATTGACTCAGGCTCCTTTTGAGCCTGCTGTTTCAACTTCCTTGCAACATTGTTCTTGGAAGAGAGTTTTTTTGTTAGCTCTTACTTCTGCAAGATGGATGTCCTAGTTGCAAGCACTTATCCCTTGTCCACCTTTATGATATTCCATGAGGACAAGGTGTCCTTGGATACTAATCCTTATTTTATGCCGAAGGTGGTTAATGAATTGTCACTTAATCAGTCTATTAATTTGCCTACATTTTTTCCCCTCTCCGCAATCTGACAGTGAGAGGATGCTGCATGCTTTGGATGTGTATAAATAGCTCAGATTTTATTTGGATAAGGCTAAAGCTACCAGGTATAATGATGACCACTCCCTGAAATTCTCATTGAAATCAATATTAAATGCAGCTGATCTATGCTGATAGCAATGACTGGACTGGTAATGACAGGAGATTTGAATTTAAGGTGACCATTCATAGTACCGAATTTGTAATGAAAGATTATTGTGGGAAGTCAATGAACAATTCATTGTGTGATAATCTGTAAACAGTAGTTGATGCTGTGAATGATAATTCCAATATATTTTATTTGTTGAGTATTATATAACAAGTTATTAATTCAATAAGTAAAAAGATCATTAAAGAGGTGGGAATTGTGGTTCACTTTAGTTATATGAATGTAGTGTGTTGCCAGGAGTACACAATAAGTTGGGAAATCAATAAACCCTACACAGTTTTTTTTTCATGCAAGCACCGTGGAGTGATGCATACATGAGTGCAAACAATTTGAGATTCAGTAAGCTTCGTTTAGTGGCACACAAACGGTAGTGATCAAGGAAAGATCTGTGTACTGCAAATTCCTGCTTAAGCAGGTGGATTTTATGCAAATTAGGCAGGTGAAGCGATCCAAGAACCAGAAAGACATCCTGTGTAGTGTTCATAGTGTATGCAGACATTTTTTATGCAACAGGACTGTACATGGGCAGTAGGGGATGAAAATGTCCACAAATATGGACATAACTCCACTGAAAATGGTATATCACAAGGAGAACTGGGGAGAAATACATTGTGGATGTGAAAAAAATGTAAGGGGAAATGTATAATCAATAATAATTTTTTTTTAATAATCGCCACTTGTTTGCACTGTTCCATGGTGAGCAAACACACTTAATGAAAAAAAAAAAATTGAAAATAAAAAAAACAATAAATGTATTTCACAGAAATGTACTGTAGTACCTTGTATCGGGTCTGTATAATGGTGCATTCGTGCTGTTGCCCAGCACACCAGGAATGATCTGGGTAGTATCCAGACTGTCAACACGAATATGTATGCAAATGAGGTAAATTTGTTGAATAGCTACAATGAGCAACTGTGTCCACAGATCCCTTTCATGTAGGCTCCTACATGGTGTTGACATTCCCAGTGAATGTGGATAACAGCAGGGGTGTGTGTCATGTTTACTTTCAGCAGATTTTTTGCTAGCTGCGTGTGTTTGTGGGCGCGCCACATAGCTAAGTGTGTTCATGCAAACAACCCCCAAGGCAAGGAAGCTATAAATTAAAACCAGAAATATTCACTTGACAATATGTACTTTTGTATGCTAAACTATGCCGCATGCTGCAGCAGTCAGTGCCATGGCCTATAAATTAGAAGTATCTTTAAATCATTTTAGTTATATTTTAAGCAGCTGACATGCATCCAAAGTAGCCAGTCCCACACTGTGGACCTGCACCATAACTGTATAAAGAATGCATACACCTTACATTCTGTTTTTCCTTCAAAACTCTGAACCACTGGAGTACAGACTTGGGGATTGTAAACTGAATAATGCTAGGGACTGCTGCAGCTATTCTACATCTGTATGTGCTAGAGGCTGAAGTCAATGCTGCTGGTGCTGATGACCTTAGGCCTAGGCCAAGGAGGAGAAGCGTGTTCAGGCCCAGGGTAACCTACATGAGCTACATGAGCTGGAGATTGTAGAGTGCTACAAGGTGGACAGGGACATACTACAAAAGCTCACTGAGCTCTGCTGCCCTCAACTCAGAGCCAGAGCCAACAGAGGGGAACCCATCCCAGTGGAAACTAATGTATGTGTAGCCCTTGGGATACTAACTACAGGTACTTTTCAAAGATTAACTGGGGACTTGATGGGGGTGTCACAGGTATCTGCATCCAGGATACTCCACTAATTTCTGGATACTATACTTCACCGTGCCAGTGAGCACATATCTTTTCCCCTTGATTCTGAAGTGAAGGCCACCAATATGCAACGCGTCTACTATGTAGCACTCCACTCTGAAGTACTGGGTGCCACAGATTGCAATCATGTGCACACACATGCACAGAAGAATGCCATAATGAGGCACACACACAAACTGGGAACATCAGTGAGCATGTGTTCGGGCTTCTGAAGTCACGGTTCCAGTGCCTAGATATATCTGGTGGAGCCCTGCAGTACAGTCCAGCCACATGTGCACATATATTCACAGTATGTGCAATGCTACACAATATGATCCTGCGGAAATGGCTGCAGCAGGATCAGAAAGGTGAAGGGATACACAGCTCTCCACCAGTGTCTAGGTCACAACAGCCACACTCACAGGAGAGCTTGGAGGGGGAACCCACTGCTCATGACCCTGTAGGCAGACATAGGCGTAATCAGTATGCCCTAGCTTTGGCTAACAGGAAATGCATAGTACATTCACTGACAACTTAGGAACTTAGGGAATAACAGCTCACTCCCACTTACATAGAGATAGTAACAGTGATGCTAGCCAACCTACACATCCTGTACCTATCCATGCATTGGCTGTTTACTGCTTGCATCACACAGCGTCAGGCCTGAAATACAGTCTTGTCAACTGCTGGTAAGTCCATAACATACATTATAATGGATTGTAATGTTAGATCATCATAGCTATGGACCGGTACAATATGCAGGCTAGTATACTGGCCTATTTCGACAGACAGTACATCCACATGGAACTACTGACAACCATTCCAATAACATGTCAACATTTGTAGTCAGTAGGCCTCATGCATGTCATATTCATGCAGTCCTACTGCAACAGATTACTGGTACAGCATTCAAGGGACATGTTGGAAAGGGTGGTTAACTGACAGACTACTGTGTGTCTTAGCAGAACATGTGTGTTACATCCCCACCCCCACAATACAGCACTGTCCCCATGTAACTGCCATAACACCAAAGTTATGACATATGACCTGTCACACGGGTAGTATGCCACACAGCATCAGTACAGTAATGCACAATCTGAACATAAACATCATGGGTATTTTAATTGAGAGTAGCACAGTACATATTTATGCAGGTGATGAGGTATGAATGAGTCCTTCTTCATCTACCAGCCTCTGTGGCTCAAAGGAATAAGGCAGGTAAGTTGTGTGAGGGTGCCCAGGGTTATAATCTTAACATATCTGATGATTATTATGTATATGAAGTAGCAATATGTATATATTTTTACAGACTTCTTCTGTGTGTGCCATACTAGTATGTCTATATCACACAGTAACTCCAAGCAAGTACACTTGACAGGGAAATACAGCAGTCAGTTGTTCTTTGAGGCAAAAATCCAAGTTTAATTCACACAAGCAGCTACCAAGGTTTAAAATCAAAGAACATAAAGGCACATACACTCCCTTCACCAACTCAGCATTTTCATCTAGTTAAAACAGACTTCATCAGATGAAGACTCATAACAAACTACACAGATTTATATCAATTCATATTTAAATTATCCAATCAGCAACCCTGAATAAAAAAAATGTATTTAAAGAAGCTTAAAACTCAGTCCTTGTCATTTGTAAAATAAAATGTTAAAGACACACTTAAAAGACTTGAACATTTTCATTTCAAAAGTTAATAAAGTTGCATATCAATAAATAATGAATAAATACAACTAAATATCACACAATACAATTTTAAAAGACATATCTTCTTCTTTCGGCTTTTCCCGGTTAGGGGTCGCCACAGGAGATCACATGTCCGCTCATGATTGGCAGTGGAGTTTTATGGTGTCATGTTGCCAGCCCAGCGCCCAACCTTCCACAGAAAGCACACATACATACATGCACTCACACCTAGGGCCAATTTAGAGTGTCCAATCCACCTACAGCATGTCTTTGGGATGTGGGAGGAAACCTACATGACCACAGGGAGGACAAGACAATTTTAAAAGACAAATAAAATTTAAAATGTTATTTGAACTTTTTAGTATTTCTTTGTCAGCTGCAAGCCGCGGTAGTGTTGCTGCCTCACAGCAAGAGGGTTTCCTGTTTGATTCTTGGCTGGAGTTCCTTCTGTGTGGAGTCTGCATGTCCTCCACACAGTCGAGTGGCCTCCAAAAGACATGCGTGAATGGGTGTGCCTTCACTAAAGGTTGGGTGTCGGGCTGGCAACTTGGTACTATAAAAATCTATTGCCAATCATTAGTGAACCGGAGTTCTGCTGTGGTGACCCCTAACTGGGAAAAGATGAAAAGACACACAACAAGTATTTCTTTGTCAAACTCTCTCTAGTGACCATTAGTGGGAATGTACACAAATAGGAAACTTTTCCTTTTGCTATTCACAATTTAGCTGATCTCATTTTAAGTAGTGGGGCAATGGAAACATTATCATTTAAAACAGGGGGTGTACCAGCATCTGAAGTGATTTGCTACCACAATTCTTTGTATTAAATTTTTTCTTCCCACAATCCACCCCTTGCTTCCTTTTTTATTTGCTCCACCACAAAAAATAAGAAATTCGCTCTATCACATACCTTGCTGTGCTTATATAGAGCATTTGTTTCTTTTTTGTTTTGTAGATCATATTCATGCTCGTAGATCCTTCTCCTTAACTTACGCTCAGTTTTTCCTCTATAGAAGGATTTACATTTCACACAGGTAGCCAGGTACACTATTCCAGATGATTCACAATTAAAGTAGTCTTTGCCCTCAATCAGTCTGTCCCTACTTTCTATAAATACCTGATCAGTATTTGTTATATTTCCACACTGAGAGCAGCGACCACATTTATAGGACCCTCTTCTTCTTCTATTCCCTTCCTTCCTTTTCCAGTCATTTTCTAAAATAGTCTTTAAGTTAAGCAAATTTTTATATACAGTTTTGTGGGGGTCCCTAGACACTTCCCTAGACATTCCTTCCAGTTCAGTAAAATTAACAAACCTTTCCCATTCAGTTTTTATAACCTTTCTAGCTAAACCGCTGAAGGCATTAAATTCCAATACTAATGCACATTTTTCTGCACCGCAAGGCAACAGTTAAACTATTCCAGGTGCCAGAACGTCTGCTCTTCAAATTTTCCCTTAGAACTAGCTGGTTTCTCAGTAGTAGAACTAAAATCTGAACACCTGTGACCAGCACTTGCTCTAAAACCTGCTGGAAAGCACTAGGAAGCCTAAAACTAATACAAGCACTCAACTCTCCTTGTCAATAAGGAGAAATTAATTGTAGGCACTAAACAGCCTATAATTGCAAAGTACCTTGCAAAGGTAAAGGAAAACAGCTCTTGTACTTTATAAAAAAAGCACCTAAACAGGCATGTCCAAGGGTCAGCTTCTGGTGATTTCTCCTGTCCATCTGGGCATACTGGGGCAATGCGGAAACTGCATCATATATACAGACAACCCTCTCCTCCTACCACCCATTACTACAACCTGGGAGAGATGCATTTACATAGCCAAACTGGAAGCAAAGCTCTCTCCGGCCAAGATTGTGCAAGACAGTCAAGAGGAGAAGGTTAACACCTGCACTACTACACCTCAAGCAACTCATAGCCCTTCAAAACCCACACCATCAACAACCACACATAGCAACACTAAACCCACATATGCGGAGGCCCTTAACATTAACCTGCCAAAGCAACAAGGACCTCCGAAGCTGAAACGCAAACAAACACCAGTCACAAAGTGACACATAGCTCACAACACCAGTGTGCCACCCAACAACAGCCCCTAAGGCAAGACAATGTACCCAACACTTTAGTCATAGGTGACTCTATAGTCAGGCACACTAATGTTCCACTCACCAGGCTGAACAAGGAGAAAATTACAGTCAGCTGCCTTTCAGGTGCCAGGATCTGCCACATAACGCATGCACTCAAGTCACTCCACAAGTACAAACACGACTCTGTCATTGTCCATGTTGGAGTGAATGACTCGGGACGTACCTCCCTGGACTACATGAAAAGAGACATGGAAGAGCTCTAGGATCATGTGGCGCAGGCAGGTATGACCCTGGTCCTGAGTAGCATCCTGCCTTCCCCCAGAATTATACCACAGTATAAGGACAAAATGATTGACTTCAATAATTGGCTATGCTTCTGGTGTCATTCAAAGGGGATCCAGTATCTATCTGCCTGGGAAGACATGATGAACAAACCATGATGCTTTGCCAGAGATGATCTGCACCTGTCACCCCTGGGATTCAGGTTACTGGCTAAAGCTTTTGCCACCCCTATAGTGCCTTTTTAGGCAAGATTCAAAGGACAAAACCACCACCATAACAGATGCAAGCATGCAAAATCTGAAGGTAATGCTACTCAATGCTAGAAGTCCAAACCTCAAAATGCACTCTCTCGAGGCACTCCTAAAAATGGAGAACATCGATATCTGTGCAGGAACTGAGACCTGGTTCAAGGCTCCAGAGAGCACCCCTGCAATACCAGGCTACAACTCTTAACCACACTTTTCTACCACAAAACCAAGACCAAAACACTAAAGGTGGAGGAGTGTCCATATTCACCAAGGATATTCACACCTCCAGGCTAGTTGCCCAACACAATGCATTTGAATTTCTCCAGGTGCAACTAACACTAGGTAAGACTGCAATCCAAATTGTAGCTTGCTACAGATCCCTCACCATGCCCCAAGATTCTCACTAAACCTTTCTAAACATACTGGAAAATATTAAGATACAACCAAACATCCTACTACTGGGTGATTTCAACTACCCTGCCATTAACTGGGAAAACTACTCGGGTACCAACACCTTTTCCCAACGGTTCTTGGAATTCATAAATTCCAACACCCTGGATCAACTAATCCATTGTCCTAACAGCGGCTCCAATATCCTAGACCTGGTCATTACCAAGATGAGAGATAGATGCTCCACACCAGTGGTCACCCCCTCATTGGTCAGGTCTGACCATAAGCAAATCACCCTTGACATCCACATCCCACCCCCACTCCCCAGTAAGGAAACCTCCGTAAAAAACTTCTCCAAAGCCAACTTCATGCTACTCAAGTCAGAAGTGACAAACTTCATGACACACATGTAGATGGGATCTGAAAGTTCGACTGCTGAATCCTACACTAAGGCACTGTATGAGCACTTCCACTCGTGCATGAATAGTGCCATCCCAAATAGAACCAAGATGCTCTCCTCCAAAAAAAGGAAGCCAATCTGGTGGCCCCTGCTATAAACAAACTATACAACAGAAAACTGTTGCAGAAAAGAGGAAAATCCCAGGATGCAAAAAACTCCCTTACCAGCCTCAGTAAGATGCTGAGATCCCTCATAAAATACTCAAAAACTAGTTACAAAAATAAAATTGCCAAAGATTCCAAAGACAACCATAAGGCATTCTATAGTTATGTCAAGAATCTAAATGGCAATGCTCAGATCTGCTCTGAGCTACAACAGAATGGCATTAAATATACTGATCCCAAGGATATTGCCAATATTCTGGCAGATCGATTTTGTGCCAACTTCACCCCACTCTCACCCCCTAAAGGGCCCATCTCAGTGTCAAAAGATTGCCAAATTCCAGTAATCACGGCCACAAAGGTAGAAACCGCACTCTCCAAAGCTAAGAATACAGCATCCATGGGACCAGATGACATCCCAGGCTGTGTACTACATGAACTACAAAATTAATTGGCACCTCACCTAAGTGTCATGTTTAATCATAGCCTCACCTCAGGTTTCATGCCCACTGAGTGGTGCACAGCTACGGTTATACCACTCCACAAGTGGGGATCCACCTTGGATCCTGGGAACTACCATCTCATCAGTCTGATGAGCCTGATCTGCAAGGGCATGGAATGCATTATCATGGAACTTATAAACAAAGATGTTGGCAACCTTCAAACACTGGACCCCATCCAGTTTGGGTTCATGAAGGGCCAATCTTGTCTCCTGAACCTGATAAACTTCTTCAAATCAGTCTCCTGAGCTGTGGACAAGGGTAAGGGTGGCCCACACAGCCTATCTGGACCTCGTCAAGGCCTTTGACACCATCCCTCACTCTGGAATCATAAATAAACTTACTAAGCTAAACCTGATAAACTTCTTCGAATCAGTCTCCTGAGCTGTGGACAAGGGTAAGGTGGTCCATACAGCCTATCTGGACCTCGCCAAGGCCTTTGACACCATCCCCCACTCTGGAATCATAGATAAACTTACTAAGCTGGGCATAAATCCCTACATCACTCGATGGGTTGCCAACTGGCTTACTGACAGAACCCAGACTGTAAAATTAGCTGACTCCAAATCCAGCTCCAGACGAGTACCTCAGGGTTTAGTCTTGGGACTGCTCTTGTTTGGCATATACATCTTTGAAGTACAGGCCAACACTAAGGGACTCTGGCTAATAAAGTTTGCAGATGACTGCAAACTGGGAGCCATTATTGAATCCCCAAATGATGTGTAAATTCTACAAAAGGGCATTACAGAAACAGATGCTTGGTGCCAGAGCCATGGGCTCAAGCTTAATGCCAAAAATGTACAGTTATCTCCTTTGGAAAAAAAACATGTACCCATGAATTACCACATATGTGGCAGTACACTAAACATCGAAAGTGTGATGAGAGACTAACGGGCAGAGGTGGACGGTGGTCTCACCTTCGGTAACCACATCGCCACAACAGTCAGGAAATCCTTCTATGTGACACACCTCATCACTAAGGGATTTTCATCCAGAAAAAAGGAGGTCATTGTCCCACTGTACTCATCCCTCATTAGACCCATTGTAGAGCATAACGCCCTATTTGGTATGTACTACACAAGACATCTGCAACAGCTGGAAAGGCTGTGGAAAGGCCACAGAAATACCTCACTAAAAGAATCACAGGCCTAAAGCAGATGCCATATGCTGACCATCTAAAAAAAACTCCAGCTATACTCTGTGCATATCGTCTACTCAGAGGGAATCTCTGCTTAACATACAAGGCCATGTCAAACCATGAGCTGTTGGACATGCTCCACTTAAAGAAATCCCAATCCGTCAGAGGCACACGCTCCAGGGATCTAAACCTTGTCATCACAATGAACAAAACATGCTGGAGGGATATGTTCCTGACCCAGCGACTCCCCATACTCTGGAATAGACTGCCCATACATGTCAAGCAGAGTGCCTCACTGGCCTTCATCAAGAGGAACCTTGACGATTGGATGGGAGATAGGAAATTCACCGTTGGGATCACATCAGTCACAGACCAACCAAACTCCTCGCAAGTTAGGTATGCCCGGCCAAACTAAAACTTAAGACAACGACCAGCATATGCAGCATAAAGTATTTTATTTAATAAATAAAAAGATGTCAAAAATGCATATAAATGCCAAACAGCCTATAACTTCAAACCTGTTTTGGCTCTATAGCCTTCTTCAGTGAAAAAGCAGAAAGACATCTATGAACATTCCTTACAATTTATAATTACCATCAACCAATAGCATTTTGGTATAATCCAACCACAGGCTGGTTAGAAAATTAAAGACATAGCAAGTAATAACCATTTAGACCTAACAAAAACTAAACTAGTATGTAATGAAGCCCTATATATATATATGCAAATAATATACACCAGGAGATAATATATGTATACATATTATCTAAGCATAAACATATATTCATAAGAATACCTCAAGTATATATAAATAAAAAATGAAATTATGTATGTTCATATAGTTATAACAATAGTAGATTCTTGAAATTAGTTTAAATGTTAACAACCAAATAGCACAATGATTTGTATAAGAATATTATCAGAAAATTAATAAATAAGGCATCATATACAGTCTATAAAAATGAAATATTAGTCCTATATATAATATACATAGATATATGTATTATAATATCAAACACAATAAACTTGCAATAAATTCCATTAATTCCATACAATAACCATGATAATAATAAATATACATATGTATATCCAGTAGACTGTATAACTAATAATAGATGCACAGATACCTAGGCATAAGAAAAATGTTTTTTCCCGGTTAGCCATAACATAACCATACCTTATTATAAACCACTACATATTTCTATAGCCATTGGCATACATTCAAAATCAAAGTTGAGTTTTACAACTAGCAAATATAACTAGTTGTATATAGTTGTCATACAAATATTATGCTACATACATACATGAGATTTTAATCTACAAATGATCATTCAGCCCTGGGGGAAATAGGGCACCAAGATGGATAATCCAATATTTTTCTTTATTATTAAGTATGGTATGCCACCCTTGTTGATTATTTCGATCCCCCATTATTCTATCAATGACTGTAAACATAAATTTAGCATTCTGATGTTTAACCGTATGCCTATATAGGGCATTGGTTTCCTTTTTGTTTTTAATGTCACTTCTATGTTCCCTCATCCTGATTCTGAGTGAATGTGACGTCTGTCTGACGTAAAAAGCTGAACATTGACATTTTGCCAGGTAAATAATCCAGGTACTACTACAGTTACCAAACACCCTAATGTCATAAACTCTACTAGTGTTCATACTGGTAAACTGTTTAAGTTTGGCCACTTGGATACAAGATGTGCAGTGGCCACATGGAAAATGTACCAACAAGAATATCCCCAGATATTGTCAACTGTCTATAAGTAGCCCCACCACTTTCCTTGTGCTTGTAATGAGAGAACATAGCTTTTAGATTTTTACCCCTTCTATAAGAGAATTGACATTTAGGGCCCAAGATGTTTCTAAGATGATCATTAGCTAATAATATATTCCAATTCGAATCAAGAATGTTTCTAATAACATTATGTTTTTTGCCATAAGTAGTAACAAATCTGACTGTAGATTCAGTCCCTGATTGATAATGCTTCTTATATTCTAATAGTTGGCTTCTATCCTGGATATCTGACATTCTACTAGCTGACAAAATGTCCGAATAATGATAACCTCTATCCAAAAATCTCTTTTGTAAGTCCTCCTTTGCTGATTCAAAATCAGTCTTGGATGAACAGATACGTTTTATTCTCAAAAATTGTGATTTTGGTATGTTGCGGACGGTGTGGCGTGGATGCATACTAGATGCATGTAATAGGGCATTGTATTGCGGATATTTCCTATATGTTTTGGTACTCAACGTATGGTCATTATTCCTATATACCGTAACATCAAGAAAATTAATAGTGTTAACATCATACGTAACAGTGAATACAATACCCCATATGTTACTATTTAAATATTCAACAAATTCCTGCAAATATGTTGAATCTGCATGCCACACCATCCAACAATCATCGAGGTATCTACGCCAGATATCCATTTCAACCAAGTATATATTATGCATAGGGTTGTATATCATGCATTCTTCAAGGTACGCCATAAATAGATCTGCATATATGGGGGCAAAAGATGCCCCCATGGCTGTACCTTGAAGTTGCCAATAACATTCCCCTTGGAAATAGAAAACATGCTTGTTCAGCACATGTTCAGCCATACAAACAAGCAATGTGTTAAATCCTGGTGAATATAAATGGGTATATTCCAACCAATATTCCAGGGCCTGTAAACCTGCCCAATGGGGTATGCTGGTATATAAAGACTTCACATCAAGCGTGCACATTAACCAATGTGGTTCCAGTTGTGTGTCATTTATAATTTGTAGGAACTGTGTAGTGTCCTGTAACCTGGCTCTGACCTTAGTTAACAAGGACTTAAGGTGTTGTGTTAAAAACATAGATAAAGGTTCTGTAAGGGAACCTATACCTGATACTATTGGTCTCCCTGGAGGTTTGGATATGGATTTATGAATTTTAGGAAGCAAATATAAGATTTGTTTTTGAGGGTCTTGTACCGTTAAATGTCGCACTGTGCTAGTTGCAATAATGCCTTCATCCTCTGCCAATTTTAAAAAAGTGTCAATTTCTTTTTTAAAATTAAGAGTCGGGTCAATGGACATTTTCATATAGCATGTAACATCTGATAACTGTTCTAAGCCTTCCTGAATATAATAATTCATATTTAGAACCACAACTGCCCCTCCTTTGTCAGCCGGTAATATTGCTATATTCTTATTATTACACAATTCCTCTAGGGCCTTTTTCTCCACTGGGGAGATATTATCTCCCTCAATATGTGACTCTAGATATGAAAAGTGCAACTCCCTTAGTACTGATTATTGAAAGATTAAAACATTTTTATTCATGGGAGGTTGAAATTGTGATTTCAAAAACTTAAAGTCGGTAGATCTTTGAGAACTTACTACAGTATCATCTGAAAAAAATATTTTGAGGTTAAGATTTCGACAAAAATTAATAACATCCGACAATATTATATTCATTATTAAAAAAGCTTGGTACAAAACCAAGGCCTTTATTGAGCAGATGAATTTGTTCAGTGTGGTTAGATTTTCATCTGACAAATTTAACACGTTGTGATATTCTTGCTCTGTTATCTTAACAGTGCTGTTATCAAGCCCTCCACAGAATCTATTCCGCGAGAGTTGAATTTGATTTCGAGGATTATTCATCAGAAATCTATCATTATTTTTCAGAATAAACCTAGGTCTCTTTATGGTTTTGCACTTTCCATATCTAGAGTCACATATTGAAAAAGGCCCTAGAGGACAAAGGAGGGGCAGTTATGGTTCTAAATATGAATTATTATATTCAGGAAGGCTTAGAACAGTTATCAGATGTTACATGCTATTTGAAAATATCCACTGACCCGACTCTTAATTTTAATCCATATCCAAACCTCCAGGAGACCAATAGTATCAGGTATAGGTTATATACCAGCATACCTCATTGGGCAGGTTTACAGTCCCTGGACTATTGGTTAAACCATAATGTTATTAGAAACATTCTTGATTCAGAATGCTAAATTTATGTTTACAGTCATTGATAGAATAATTTGATTTTGAATGTATGCCAAATGCTATAGAAATATGTGTGGTATATAATAAGGTGGTGGTATGCTGTATTAAATATATGTATACATAATATCTAAGCATAAACATATATATATTATAAATTGTAAGGAAAGTTTATAGATGTCTTTCTGCTTTTTCACTGAAGAAGGCTATAGAAGAGCTGAACTGTTTGAACAAAAGATGAAATATACTTCAAAATACAATTCATCAAATCCAGTACATACCAATTTCTATTGATTTTTTTCAATTCAATGTTCACTTCAATATCTCTTCACATACCCAGTACTTACCATATGTCAATGCTGGAGACTGAGACAATGACATCCATTCCTACATAACATAATAAATTTTCCCTTATTCATGCAAGTCCATTCCTCAGGCTCATAATCTTTCACTATCACTATTGCTTTTCTTTCAACCATATTTTTTTACTTTCCTATTTTTTGCTAAGGAAAGGAGTTGTTTTTCTCTATCTCTCATCTATATGATTAAAGGAGGGAGGGTCTCTCTCATCATCAGGCTTTTCAGTATACTAAATGAAGATTATTGCAACTTTTTGTCAACTCTTTTTAATAATTTGCAAATGGTTAAGTCTTCTTATTAACATGTATTCATTACTCTATTCTTTCTATAAAATTTTATTTTTTTTACAGATACTCTGGAGTATTTATTGGTATCAATAATATTTATTTAAGTCCCCCATCATAAGTCATCATCCCCATCCATCAAATTATCCTTTAGATCAGACTTTCATCACCTTATTGTTTAGCCTTCTCTCTTGCAATTCATTATCTGGAGACAGCTCACTGGAGATTTTTCCTCTAACTTATTAAGCATCAGAGGAATTCTCTTTCTACTTCCTTCTTTTTCAATTTCATTATGGCTTTCTATATTTTTTAGAAATAACTAAAACAACTGCTGCTTTACACCTCAATTTACTATTCATTATTTCTCTGTTAGGTTCAACTTCAATAGTTTTTGAAAGTTTTTAGATTAAGAGATTGTAATGTTAATAGTTTTTGTGGAGTTCATTTAATTTTCATTCTAAGTTGTTTTTATTCTTTTCATAAGTTCATAAAACACATTATTAACATCACGGGACATTTCTGAGTTTTGTTCTAAATCTCCTCATCCTCCCAAATCTTTGTTTCTTCATACTTACATATTACTTTCATTTTCATATTTTTATTTTCTGGTCATAAGTCATCAAGGTTCCCCACATTCTCAATCACACATGCATTTTCCATATCATATTAGTTACCCAAAGCCTAAAAGTTTTAGGCAGAATGAAAGTGTACATGCTGTTATCTACCCAGAAAGTGACATTAACACAGAGAGCAATGATATGGAAAATGCATGTGTGAGTGAGAATGTGAGGGACCTTGATGACTTTTCTGATTACCCAGAATTGCATAAATCTGAAAGAATAAGAAATAATAAAAATTATCATCAGTAACAACATTTTTACTGGGGGGGGGTGATACTGAACAGACAGAGTACACCCCATTCCCATTGTTCCGGTCAAATATGTGTTGATGAAGGAAACGAGAGAAAGTATACATGTGACGGGTTTAGTATAATTAATTTTAGTAGTGTTAAACTTGTTAAGGAACATTTTAGTCTCTTATCTATAGGCTTAAAATTTATACCGCAAAAGTAAGGTAACCTTACAAAAACTATAATGGATTTAAGAATATTTACTAGGAACATCAACCTTGGTTTGATGTTTCCATCAAAAGGTAATGAAGATGATAGTAAATTGAGGCATAAAAGTACTTACAACCCACCCCTACATCCTCAACTAAAGAACTTTGAAAAAATAGCTGAGAATGAAGGATAGAGATAATTTTCCAATGTTGGATACAAGTCCAATTTAATGACTAAGGAGAAGAAGGTCTTAGCTGAGTTGCAAGAGAATCCTGAAGTTCAAGTGATGAAACCTGACAAAGGGGGTGGGATTGTGCTGATGGATACTATCATTTATGAAGGCAAAATGAACTAAATTTTAAGAGATACCGATAAATACTCCAGTGTATCTGTAAATTAAATTAATATTTCTTATAGAAAAATTGATGCAGTTTTGGAAGACATGTTAATAGAAGACTTAATTAATCCCAAAACTTTTGCATTTTTAAAGTTGACAAGCCTAGAATACCATCTATATTTGGTATACTGAAAACTCACTAGGATGAAAGGGACCCTCCCTTAAGACCGATAGTCTCAGCTGAGGGATCTAAAACACTTCCCTTAGCAAAATATGTGGATAGCAAATTGAAAAAAATATGGTTGAAAAGAAAGGCAATATTGAAAGATTCCTGGGATCTTCTGAGGGAATTTAAGCATGAATTATATAGGGAAGATTTAACCTTTGTCACAGTGGATGTGATTGACTTATTCTTCAGCATACCATACACTGAAGGTACAAGTATGCTTGAAGAGATAATATTTGAAGACACTGAATTAAATCAAAAGGAGAAATTGGTATCTACTGAAGTGATGGAATTAGTATTGAAGTACAATATCATATTTTTAAAGGGGAATTTTACCAGCAGCTCCAGGGCGTTGTGATGGGAGCAGCATGCGCTCTCACCTATGCCAACCTTGTTCTAGCCAAATGGGAGAGAAATGTGTTTTGGGATTCCAATATGCAGTGTGCTGGATGTTTTATAGGAGATTTTTAGATGATGTAGTGATTTTATGGGTTGAGACTATGCGCAAGTTGGAAGAATTTATGTATTACATAAACAGCACTACTAATTTTTTAAGATTTACCCACAATTGTTCCACAGAAAAAGTTGAATACCTTGATGTAGAAATATATAAAAGCTAGGGCAGATTTGATTCAAGGGTCTATAGACAGCCTACATTCTGCAATTCTTTTCTACACTACAATAATGCCTAACCACCCCATTATAAAAGGAATATAGTGAAAGGCCAGTACGTACGAGGAAGCAGAATGACTTCCGCTGAAATGGATTTTCAGCATGAAAGTGAATTATTAGAGCAATTTTTTTGAATATGGGGAATCCCACTGAGTTGCTAAGAGGGGTAAAGGCAGAAATAAATGAGGGCAGAAAAGGAAAATTTCGGCCCATATTCAGAGAGAATACTAATGAAGTTGATACATGCACGGCTACCTCTGAGCAAAACTTTGGAAAGGCACTAGTATTGGAATTTAATGCCTTCTGCAGTTTAGCTAGAAAGGTTGTAAAATCTGAATGGGAAAGGTTTGTTAATTTTACTGACCTGGAACCCCTTAAAACTGTATATAAAAATTTGCTTAACTTAAAGACTATTTTAGAAAATGACTGGAAAAGGAAAGAAGGGAATAAAAGACGAAGAGGGTCCTATAAATGTGGTCGCTGCTCTCAGTGTGGAAATATAACAAATACTGATCAGGTATTTATAGAAATTAGGGACAGATTGATTGAGGGCAGAGACTACTTTAATTGTGAATCATCTGGAATAGTGTACCTGGCTACCTGTGTGGAATGTAAATCCTTCTATAGAGGAAAAACTGAGCGTAAGTTAAGGAGAAGGATCTGCGAGCATGAATATGATCTACAAAACAAAAAAGAAACAAATGCTCTATATAAGTACACCAAGGTATGTGATAGAGCGAATTTCTTATTTTTTGTGGTGGAGCAAATAAAAAAGGAAGCAAGGGGCGGATTGTGAGATTAAAAAATTGAATACAAGGAATTGTGGTGGCAAATCAGTTTAGATGCTGAGACGCCCCTGGTTTAAAAGATAACGTTTCCATTGCCCCACTACATAAAATGAGATCAGCTAAATTGTGAATAGCAAAAGGAAGTTTCCTATTTATGTGTATTCACACTAATGGTCACTAGAGGGAGCGTTTGACAAAGAAATACTAAAACGTTCACATAACATTTTAAATGTAAGCTTTTAAATAACTTTTAAAATCTTATTGTGTGATATTCAGTTGTATTTATTCATTATTTATTGATATGCAACTTTTTTAACATTTGGAATGAAAATGTTCAAATCTTTTAAGTGTGTTTTTAACATTTTATTTTACAAATGACAAGGCACGAGTTTTAAGCTTCTTTAAATACATTTATTTATTCAGGGTTGCTGATTGGATAATTTAAATATTAATTGATATAAATATGTATAGTTTGTTATGAGTCTGCATCTGATGAAGTCTGTTTTAACTAGATGAAAATGCTGAGTTGGTGAAGGATGTTTATGTGCCTTTATGTGCTTTGGTTTTAAACCTTGGAAGCTGCTTGTGTGAATTTTTGTTTCAAAGAACAAGTGATTGCTGTATTTCCCTGTCAAGGGTACTTGCTTGGAGTTTATATTTCGTTTTTGTGCCTTTGCTGGCTTTTACTTGCTATATCACTTATTAATTACACATGTACATCTCTGCCACGGTTCTAAGCCCTATTTAATAAAGTCCATCATTACTACTGGATAATGTATTGACAGAATTGTAAAGGCTGGGACATAAAAACATATATCAGGATGCATATGCAGAAAGCACATCCAATACATCCTGTGACATGATGTAGCATAACAATATAATAACAGTTGTGAATGAAGGATTGTGTTGTGATGTGATTCATGTAGAATTGACAAACCCATATGCAACACACTGATCACTTCATCAGAACAACTAGGTATTGATGCTCTTTAGATAAGATGGATAGCTGCATGGCTTACATATAGGACATGGCAATTAGCATACAGCAACAGAGCAAGTCATATTTATGGTTACAGTCAGGGTGTCCAACAGAGTTCTGTAATAGGCCAAAATGTCTTTACAAATTATCTGAAGATGTAGCTTTCACATCACGGTTATTTTACAGACAGTCTGTATGCAGACAGTTTGAGACTGGGTATAATGTTTAAATGTGTTGCAAATTGAGCATACCTACACAAGAACTTGGCCACGGGAGCATCAGATACTGTTAAACACATCAAAAAGTAAGCATATAACATTTGGAATGCAGAAAGAGAAAAGTGACTATTAATTAAAGCCGCACAGTGATTGAAACAGTAAATTAATTGGAAGAACTGGGTATGCAGGTATATCCAGATTACAGATTTCCAAGTCATCTTAGACTCCCAGCCTGGAGTACACCTTGGTGTGGGATGGAGTCAGTTTATGCAACAGGAAATCCCAGGTGTCAGCAGTGTGCTTCCCATTTATGAGTTATTAAGCAATATGCAAACAAGCCACTGAGCATGCTTGCACACTTAGTTAAGCAGAGTGCAAATCTGTCGTCCCATGTGCTATTCTGTCTACAGAAATATATATCTTATATATCTCTATATTTACAAACAGATATGTCTTATATATATATATATATATATATATATATATATATATATATATATATATATATATATCTGTGAGTGTGTATGTCTGTATTGCCCTACATACACAAATCACGGATAATAAAGCTTCAGTATGACACTTAAAATGTTGGTTGATGGGACACAAGGAAAGGATCAACATTAGATAATGCACTTACAGACAATTGCAACTACATAGACCAACATGAGTTGCAATCTTAGGACTACTGTGATATCTGATGTTCACAGCTCTAGCTGTCTTCACCCATCATCTGTAACTGATACCACATGTGACAGCAGAGCACAATGTACTGTGAAACACACATAACCATGAGTCACACCCGTGTACTTGCAAACAGCTGTACAGTGGTGAGTCATAACATATCTCCCTAACAAACCATGTAGAACCCCTGAAATGTATGGCATGGTATATGAATGCGTATAGATATTGTGAAGTCATATATGTATATAGATACACCAGCAAGAACACCCACATCAACTACAGCTCACTGTGTCTGCTTGACTTCAACAAACGCACATCAATAACTGTGTGCAGCTGGTGTAATGTATTATGTTGTGTGCCCACTCATTGCCTGGGTAAATTTACTTCTGTAACAGGCCTGTCCATCCACATGCAAACAGACTCATATGCCCAACACAGGCTATTGACATAAAGCTAGGCTACAAAACAGTTGTCTCACTGATAGGCTACTAACTGCAGTTGACAGCCGGAAGCTGTGTGATTATTCAGTACTATAAACCTATTAAACACCAGGCTTCTTTATGTTCTCTATGATAACTTCACCTGCAGTCAGTCGCAGTCTCAGACTTAAGTCATGGTGCCTGTGATAAGTACTTTTATCTGTAGTGTATAAGAATAGGTAGGCAGGCATTTCAATATCACTCCAGCTCACTTCAGGTGTGTACATGCATCTCCCTTCCAAGCAAATGTATATGTAGAACTGCAATGGTTCTGCACTTTTTGGCCTTTGCACTTGACACAGGCCTCCAAAGTCATCTCCTCCACAAGATCTTTTTACTTCACAAAGGCCTTCAAAGTCTTCTCCTCCACAAGGCATTTGCACTTGTCACAGGCCTCCAAAGCCTTCTCCTCCACAACGCCTGCTGATGTCATCTATCATAAGAGTACCTAAAGCCATAACAAAGTCAGATGTAAGCTGTGGTGCATGAAATAAGTACTGTAATTTGTAGTTTATAGTAATAGATAGGTAGGGGTTCTAATCTCACTCTTTAGCCCGTGTGTGTGTGTGTGTGTGTGTGTGTGTGTGTGTGTGTGTGTGTGTGTGTGTGTGTGTGCATATGTGCATCTCCCTTCCAAGCAAATGTATGTGCAAAAGTGCAATGGCTCTGCATTTCTTGCCCTTTGCACTTGACACAGGCCTCCAAAGTCTTCTCCTCCACAAGGCCTGCTGATGTAATCTACCATAAGAGTACCTAAAGCCATACCAAAGTCACATTTAAACCATGGCACATGATTTGTAGTGTGCAATAATAGATAGGTAGGGATTCTAAACTCACTTCATCCAACTTGCTGTGTATGTGCATCTCCATACAAAACAAGTGTGTATTTCATACTGCCTTAAACAGAGGCAGGGTTTGGCATTGTTTTGGGCCTGGCAGGTAGTGCAAGCCTTTGAACTCTTCCCCTCCACAAGGCCTGCTGATGTCAACTACCATAAGAGTACTAACAGTACCTAATGCCATGTCAATGTCAAACCTAAGCTGTGGCTCGTGTGGTAAGTGTTGTGATCTTTAGTGGGTTAGACTAGATGGGTAGGGGCTATAAATTCACTTTAGCCGACTTGCTGTGTGTGTGTGTGTGTGTGTGTGTGTGTGTGTGTGTGTGTGTGTGTGTGTGTGTGTGTGTGTGTTGTCCAGTGTTCTGTACACATAAATAGGAAGTGGTAATGTTCCAACTACGTCCATGTTGGTGTGTAGATATTAGCCAGTGTTTTACATCAGCCTATGGTATCATAGGATCATTGGAATGTAGTAGGCTAATGGTCTTAGGGCCCTTATACACCTTGCCACCATTTACCCTTATTAACATGTTCAACATCTACTGCCCCTGTCCAGGGTGTACACAGGTGGAACAAATGTGGTGTAATTATGGTCACCCATCCAATCATACAGATTGAATCTGCAAAGGGCCAATGAGGTGCTCAGTTTGACATGAAGTAGAAGTGTGTTTCAAAGGTGTGTTACCCTCTGATAGACAATTTTCTGCCTACAGCAGGTTGAGTCACATATCAGGTTAAGATCTTTACTGGGAGTAAATTGTTTATAGATTTCACATATGCATGTGCAGCATGTCCAATAAAGCAGGGTTACAGATGGACTTGTGTGCTAAACAGAGATCACCTCTGAGTACTCTGTATGATACGGACTAAACTGATAGCGATTTCAGACAATCTCCCTAGGACAGATACTGAAGACTTGCATCCCCTTGTGAGGAACCTTTGCGGTTTCCCCAATTTCCACAGCTGTTTGATGAGTAACATCCCAAAAGTGACATTACACTCAGATAGTGTCCTGATGAGGGAAGAGTACATGGAGGTACTAACTACTAATACTGGAGATATTGCCATCTTGTATGACATGAGCAACACATAATGACCTACTCACCACTTTGTAGAGATGGTAATATAGGTTACTGTAGCTGTCACGTATCTCCAGGTCTCTCACCCCTGTGTATGTACTTAAGGTGTTGCTATTTATGTGGCACCTAGCAGGAACATTGCTGTCACCCAAATGAATGATTTTTAAATATATGTATATATATATATATATATATATATATATATATATATATATATATATATATATGTATATATATATATATATATATATATATATATATATATATATATATATATACTTGCATTGAGTTTGAGGCCATGTATATGGCAACAAACATCTGTCCATGTAATAAGAAAATATAGGATTTTGCCATACTATGTATATTGTATGACTGCTCCCAGTTAGCAAGCATAATCAAACATTGTCAGTCATAGTCTTGTACTTTGTGCATGTACTTCCGTGAAATGGATTCCAAACAGTAGGTGACCCAGGACAAAAGCCTCTGGAACACCACTGGTTATGGCTCAGCTATTGGAGGTGTCTTCCCCTCTTGGACTATATGACCTCTATCAATGAGGCAGTTAACTACCCCACTAATGATGTGAGGGTTGAGTGCTTTGATAATGCTTGTATGTGGATGTTGTCCAATGCCTTCTCTTAGTGCAGGTAGGCTGTATGCACAGATTTCCCATCAGCCAGGTCATTGATGACTGTCTCAAGGAAGTCCTCCAGGAGTAACAGGCATGATGTCACATTGACAAATCCAAACTGATTATGGTCAAATAATTGAACATTACCTACATTTTAATTGATAATGTCCATGAGTATCTGCCCCATGGCCTAGCAGATATGGATAATGAGGCTGATATGCATATAGTTTGTGGGGGTCATTGGATGCACCACATCTGTGCAATGGAATAAAAGTGGTTTCTTTCCAGTCGGCTGTAATGAAGTTGCTGGCCACACTATGATTGGGAAGAGTGTCCAGGGGTGTTACAAGTCCATGTTGGAGCCTACGTAAGGCACATCTTGGAATGTTATGTCTCACACATACTGGGTCTGTTAATAGAGAGGCCAGTTATGACATGCCTTTCAGAGATACAGGGTAGTGGACAGGTGGTAGGTATGTCATGTGGTTATGTGGTGGGGACAGGGGAGGGAGGTTTTCACAGACCCAGTCAGCCAAAAGATGAGATATGCCTACAGCACCAGTATATGTGATATAATGAAGTACAAGTTTGGCACTAAACTGGGCTTTTCCTTTTATAGGATCATAGAATTATAGGAGGTTACTAGGCTAATGGCCCTGGGGTCCTTACAAGCCTAACCAAGAGTTTATCTCCAAAAAAGAAACCTCAGTCAGCACCTGTCACCCCTGTCAGTGAGGGACACAGTTGGAACCCCTGAGTCAAATTTGAGGTTTACCATCTACTCATCAAGGTTCGCTTGAAGAGGGTCAGTGAGTTACTCTGTTTGACATGTATGGTAAGTCTATTCCAGAGACAGGGCAGCCTCTGCAAGACAAAACTGTCTCTCCAGCAAGTTTGATTGATGCTGCATATTAGATTTAAGCCTTTTGAGTGGGTAATGCACAAGGAGTTAGACTTACTGGTACAGGCTAGCATCTCTAGTAGATCAGGGTCAGATATTGCCTTGTAGGTGTGACACAGATCACCTCTAAGCAATCTTTATGATACCGAGTATAGTGATAGTGATTTGAACCTTTCCACATAGGACAGGTGTTGGAGGCCATGGATTCTCTTTGTGAGGTATTTCTGTGGCCTTTCCAGTTGGTACAGGTGTTTGGAGAGGTACATACCAAACGGGCTGTTATACTCAATTATTGGACTAATGAGGGAGGAGTATAGGGAGGTAATAACTTCCTTTTTTCTGGATACAATCCCTTTACTTATGAGATGAACCAAGTAAAAGGCTTTTCTGACCACTGTCGCTGATGTGGTAATCAGTGGGGGCCATGTTTATCCTGAATGGTATGATAATGCTTTTTTGCAATTAACTTGCAGCCATGACTTTGTGACCAGTCATTTGTTGCTGTGAGACCCTCTTGCAGTATGTTAACATCTTTTGGGGAGTCAATGACAGCACCCAACTTACAGGTGTCAGCAAATTTGGTCAGCCAAAGGCCATTTGTCTTTGCCTGGACCTCTAAGAAGTAGATACCAAACAGTAAGGGTCCCAGGAAAAATCACTGGGGAATACCACTAGTGACAGGTCTGCTGTCAGAGGTGGAGGCACCTATTTTGACCTTGTGGGTCCTATTGGTGAGCCAGTTGGCCACCCACCTGATGAGATAGGGATTTACGCCAAGTTGTGTTAGCTTTTTGATGATGCCCAAGTGGGGGATTGTGTCAAAGGCCTTGGCCAAGTCAAGGTAAGCTGTATGCACTGAATTTCCCTCATCAAGCACCTTGGTGACCGTCTCAAAGAAGTCAACCAGGTTTAAAAAGCAAGATCTGCCCTTGACAAATCCAAACTGCATGTGGTCAAGTGCTTGGAGATTGCCTATGTCCTTGTTTATCAGATCCATAATAATATGCTCCATAGCTTTAAAGATCAGACTTGTTAAGCTAATGTGGTGATAGCTTCCAGGGTTAGTATTGGCACCACCTTTATGCAAGGGGATGATAACGGCAGTTCTGCACTCTGCTGGAATGAAGCCTGTACTTAGGCTGTGGTTGAATAGGGTGCTCAATGGCGAAGCTAATTCTTGTTTGAGATGGTGCAGAATACATCCTGGGATACTATCAGGCCCATGGATGCTGTGTTCTTTGCCTTGGATAGGGCCTTGAACACTTAATCTATGGAGATGTCAGGTGTGGTACAAATATCAGGAATGTTGAATGGGCCTTTGGGGGGGGGATAGGGGTGAAGTTTGTGCTGAACTTATTTGCTAGCAGGTTGGCTAAGTCAACAGGATCAGTGTAAGTGGTACCATTAAGTACTAATTTGGAACACACCTGGGCTTTGCCATGGATGTTTCTGACATAACTGAAGAAGGTTTTGTGGTTTCCTTTTGTTTTGGAGGCTAGTTTCAATTCATAATTGGCTTTGGAGGTTTTCATAATTGATCTAATTTGCTTGTTGAGGCTGAGTAGGGAGTTTTTCCAATCTTCAATTTCTTCTTTTTTACTTTTGGACAATAGTTTCTCCCTTTTGTTGTAAAGCCTGTTGATAGAGGATGTCCACTAAATAGGTTATGTTTCCTTGAAGAGCAGGTTTTAGTTTTGTTGGGTATGGCTGAGTCCATGCAGTTGAAGAGGTGTGTGTATATTTCAATGGTGTACTGCTCATCATAGCTGTCTGCATCCTCTGTGGGGGTCAGTGGTGTGAAGCTACTGATACCTTCCCTTAGGAGGTTGCAGTCAGCTTTTGTGAAGTTTTTTAGCCTGGTTATGGCTGGGGGGGGGGGGGGGTTGGGTGGGATAGAAACTTCGAATGAGACAGACCAATGATCTGATCTCTTCAGGAAGGAACATATGGGAGTGGTGCAGCGCTCCCCCATGTTGGTGAAAACCAAGTCCAGAATGTTATCTCCCCTTGTAGGGAATGAGATGAGCTGGTCTAGTGTGTTAGAACTGATGAAGTCGAGGAATCATTGGGTGAGTGCATTCATGCAGGAGTAGTTTATCCAGTCTATGGTGGGGTAGTTGAAGTTACCAAGGATCAGGGTGTTAGGGGGTACCTTAATGAAGTCAAGTAGGTTCAAGTAGGAGGAGTATGTGTCCTCAGTCATGGACAGGGGTCTATACCTGGCTATAACTTGGATGGTTGTCTTGCCAACTCTCAGTTGCACCTGGAGTAATTCCGTTGCATCATGCTGGAAAACCATTCTGGAGGTGTGCCTGTCCTTAATGAAGATAGAGACTCATCCACCCTTAGTCTTCCCGACTTCATTTTGGGGTCAGCATGTGTGGAATGAGGTATACCTGGTAAGACAGGGGTGCTCTCTGCACCCTTGAACCAAGTTTCTGTAACTGCACACATATCCACATCTTCCAGTGTGAGGATAGCCTCCAGTGAGTTTATTTTCAGTCTAAGGCTCCTAACATTAAGCAGCATGACCTTCAATTTGCTTTTTGAGCGATTTTTTATGTCAGAAGATTTGTCTTTGGGACATAGCCTAAAAAGGCACAATGGGGGAGGCAAGAGCCTTGGCCAGGATCCAGAATCCCAGGGATGACAGGTGGAGGGCCTCTCTGACAAAGTATTGAGGTCTGTCAACCATGTCATACCAGGCAGACAGATACTGGATCCCCTTGGAAAGACACCAGACACTAAGCCAACTGTTGAAGTCAATTATTTTTTGTTGGCATTGTGGTATCATTCTTGGTGAAGGTAGGATGCTGCTTAGGGCTAGGGTCATACCTGCCTGGGACACATTCTGACAGCTCAATAATGTCTCTCTTCATATAGGCCAGGGAGGTATGTTTCAAGTCATTCAGACCAACATGGACAATGGCAGAGTCATACTTGTATCTGTTGTGGAGAGACTTAAGTGCATGCGGGATGTGGCAGATTCTGGCACCTGACAGACAACTGACCATGACCTTCTCCTTTGTCAAGCCTGGTGAGGGGGACATCAGTGTGTCTCACAACTGAATCACCAGTGATTAGTATGTTTGGTTTATTGTTATGCCTTATAGGCTGTGTTGGTTTATTGTTATGCCTTAAGGGCTGTGTTTGTGAGACACTGGTGTGTTGTCTGCTGTATGTGATTTGTTTGGTGATGTGTGTATAATGTTTGTGAGTGTATTTTGGAGGTCTCTGCTGTTTAGGTAAGTTTTTATTGAGAATCTCCTCATAGGTGTGTGTGTGTGTGTGTGTGTGTGTGTGTGTGTGTGTGTGTGTGTGTGTGTGTGTGTGTGTGTGTGTGTGTGTGTGTGTGTGTGTGTGTGTGTGTGTGTGTGTGTGTGTGTGTATTGTGCTTGGCTATGTGATATGGGTGGTGCGGTGTTTGTGCTGGCAATCGTCTCTTTGTCAGGAGTACTGTCTGTGGCAAGAGGGAGCATGGATTCCCGGTTACTGATGCAGATGCATTTCTCACAAGTAGCAGAATTATGTGCTAGGCGAAGAGGGCTGTCAGTGAACTTGAGGCAGTTACTACACTGGCTCAGTATGTCCATGTTGACTAGAATGGCAGGAGAAATGGATGGAAATTGCCCAGCTGTAGTGTTCTGAATACTTGTCCGGACTTATGGAGAGAGGGTTTTTATAAGGGTTTGTCCACAAGAGTGTAGACCACAAAAAACTTCTTAGGTTACATATGTAAGTATAGAATGCCTTGTGGTTGTACTTTGTTGGGGAGGCTAATTTGAAGCAACCCTTTGTTTTGAAGGAATTCGCAACAACTCTTATTTGCTTGTTCATGCTGATGAGGTAGTGTTTCCATTTCAGGGGGTTTCCACCCCCCCAACTCTTACAGAGCAATGTCTCTCTCTTATTGTAAAGCCTTGCAGTCATCCACAAGGCAGGTTTGACCTACCATAATGTGCTTGTGTTGCACCTATCAGGTACAGCCAATCCAATGCAGTTATACAGGTGTTTGTATAAAGCAGTTGTGTACAGCTCAGCATAGCTGCTAGTTCCTTCTGTGGGGAGGGGTGCATTGAAGCTATTAGTACCATCCCATAAGAGGTTATAATCTGCTCTGATGAGGCTTATAACACTATCTTTCACAAGGGAGGGGGTGTCATGTGTCATATGTAATTTGAACAAGACCAAGTAGTTGTCATATCTCACCAGGTAGGGGCACACACTGGGGGTGTTAAAGTGGTCCTCCATATAGGTAAGCAACCCATCCAGTATGTATGCTTCCCTTGTGGGGTGTCAAGCAGCTGGTTCAGGGCATTGTGGTTAATGAAGTTGAAAAAATTGTGCAAGTGAGTTTGAGCATGACTAATATACCCAGTTGGTGAGTAGTTAACGTCACTCAAGATAATGGTGCCCAGATGTATCTTCATAGATTCATGCAGGTGCAAATAAGCAGAGTGGGTGCCCTGATTCATGAAGGGGCTCCTGTTACTGTAGTTGACATTTACTTGAATAGGTGCCTAAAAAAGGCCATGCCACCTGATTTGTCTCCAGGGAATCATATAGTGTAACCAATCTAGATATGTATGTATGTATCTGTAATGAATATTTGTACACTGACCCCATTACTTTGCATGCTATGAGTTTGAGGTGTGTATGTGTGGAAGGGGTTGTAGACTGCTATGGCTGTGTTGCTATCCACAGCCCTGACCCAGGTGTCTGTGACTGTGCAAATGTGTGCGTCTACCTAGATGAGGTCTGCTCCCAGTGGTAGAGTCTCATGTTGACACTCCTACCATATAGCAACATAATCTTGAGGTTGTTTGTAGATGGACTTTTTATATCATCATTTAGTCCCTGAGACACCACCTAAAAAGGGCACTATGGACGTGGCAAGAGCCTTGACCAGTAGCCAAAATTGCACAGGTGACAGATGAAGACCATCTCTGACAAAGCATTGAGTTCTACTGATCATGCCAAACCAGGGTGACAGATAGTGGATCCCCTTTGAATGACACTGGATGCTAAGCCAATTATTCATGTCAATCACATTCTTTTTGCATGTCAGCATCATTCCAGGTGAGGATAAAATGAAGTTGTAGGCCAAGGGCATACCCGCCCGAGACACTTAGTTCAAGGCCTCAGTCATTTATCTCTTCATACACTCTTGAGAGGTACATCTCAAGCCATACACACAAACAGGAACTATGACATAGTTATAACAGTACCTGCTGTTGACAGACTTGAGTGCATGTGTGATATGGTGTATCAGGGCACCTCACATACAGCTGACAGTGACCTTCCCTTTATGTAGCCTGGTGAGTGGGACATCAACGTGTCACATGATGTAATCACATATGAGTAATATATGTGATCTACTGTTTTGCCTTAAGGGTTTCAGCGGTGATACAGTGGTCTGTGAGCTATTATGCTATACTATATTATCCCGGTCAACAAATGTAAAATAAAAATAAATAAAATAAATAAAATGTGTACTGTTCTTCAGAGGTAATATTATATGTAGCATTCTTGTGTCTGTGTTTATGAGGTGTCTGGTGTGCATGTCTATTTATGTTTAGGAGATTTGCATATATAGGTAGGTGTCATGTGGATTTGGGTGGAGGTGAAGGTGAGGTGTGCATGTTGTCAACCTACTCACTGTCATATGAATCATGTTTGCAGTGCAGATGTGGCTGTCCTTGCATGGGCAGGAAACTTGCTCAACATTGCAATCATTACTTTAGCCTTGCACGTCCATAATGCCTGTCAAACAATCATACAGCAAATGGATGAGTTGTGAAATGGTGTGGACAAAGTGTTGTGTTTGGGAAACATAAATGTACAGTATGACGTAAGTAGGATATGTGGTAGGAACAGCTACATTATCCGAAGGTGGCCACTTCTCTGCAGTAGGCCTCACATCCATGTCACACATTTCACCACCACAATGCTGTTGAAAGGTAGGCTACATGACTTGCTGTAATACCACCACCTAACATGGACAACTGGCTCTGTGGAGTTTGCCACATCAACCTTGGACATCTATGTCACTTGACATACAACATTATATTGTGATGCTATAGCCATGCTCCTAATCAACATCAAGTCAGTACCCTGTCAAATCCTATGATGTTTGGAACCCAAGTCACAAGACATGCAAAACTGACTTGACTGGTCTGGATGCTAATCAAGGCATCTACCAGGAAGGGGCTACAACAAGCCTACAGATGCTTGCATCATCTGGGACAAGTGTGTGGATCAACAAACAGACCATGGCCAGCTTCATATCTTGAGCTTGGCGGTAATGTTTTGCTCCTGGTGAGAGACATAGAATAGGAGCAGTGTATCCCAACAGAGTGATGCCATGGTGAGACCAGCAGTAATAGTAGCCAGGCAGCAGCAATTCAGGCTACTCCCCTTTTCAGTAGTTTTAACACGGTAATACATTGTTTTCAGTAGGCACTGCATGATTAGTGTCTAACTTCAGAATCACTGCCTAAATACCCCATCCCTAATTTTACAGGGTGTACACAGTGGTTTCCCCTACACTGACTGGCAGTGCTGTGTACAAACTCAGACACCTTGGGTTACATGTATCTTGGAAACCATGATGGAAAAAACCTCAATCCTGTCCTGTCAGGACCTCTGGATGTAGTATTTCACTGTAGCCACCAAAATGAATTGTGCTTCATGAATGGAGAACAGCAGCAGTCATCCCTCTACACAAAGGGGGTCCATCTACAGACACTGGTGACTACAGACATACACATCTCAGTAGTCTGATATGTAAAGGCACAAAGAAAAATTATCCTGGTAATGATGAATACAGATGTAGTACACCCACAAAAAGTAGACCAGTCATAGTTTGGTTTATTCGTGGGCAAGTCATTGCTACCCTACTTGGTGGACCTATTTGATAAGGTACCAAATCAATGGATGAGGGAAACATGACTCGCTCGTCCTACCATGGCCTGATAAGTCATTTCATTGTTGAAAAAGCCAGGCGATTATGTACAAACTATTATGTCAGCCAGTGGATTGCCAAGTGGCTGACTGACAGCATCAATGACATTAGCAATGAGGAGTCCCCTTCTACAATGAGGTCAATCACTGATGGACTCCCTCACAAACATTCCTCACAATCCTTCTTTTAGGTGATAACTTCCCTCCAGGCATGACCACTGCCAGTGGTCTGAGACTGAGTTTGCTGATGATTGCAAATTAGCAGCAGTCATTGCATCCCACACTGACACAAATATTATCCAGGAGGGTTAACACAGTTGCTGTCAGAGCCATGGACCAACAGTACATGCCAGGAATTGCTCAATACTATCCTTTGTGGAGTGATCCAGACATTGTAACTATTGTATTGACAGCACACCACTTACAGTTGACCCAGTAGTCAAGGACTTATGACCAAATTTATAGTGATCCAGTCTTTGACTGAAATGTGTCAGTAATATTGGGTAAAACATTCCATGTAGTGCACCTTGTAAACCAAGGTAGGGCAGGTAAATCCAAGGAAGTCATTGTTCCACTGTATTCAGCATTCATCAGACCTATCATTGAGTGCAATGCCACCTTTGCCATGTAACCAACCAGCCATATCCATCAACTGTAAAAGAGACAGAGGTTCGCAGTAAACCCTGCACAGTGTATGTAACATGTTATATGGAGACTGCATTAAGGCCTTATCCATGTATTCTGTCTCCTCCATGCTTTGGAAGGGAGGTGTATGGCTTCCATACAGGGTCATTTTAGACCCCACTGTGGACCTACTGCATATCCGCAAAGCAACTAGCACCAGACATACCTGTTCTCCAGACCTATACCTTGACTATAGTATAAATGAGACATGCTGGAAAGACAGGTACATAACTCAGAGACTACACCCTATGTGGAACAGGCTTCCCATCCATGTGAAGCAGAATTCCAACCTAATCCAAATCAACTGCAAGTTACACATTTGGGTGGGGAACAGGACAATCATACATAGTTTAGTACCAATGTCTGGAATGGACACAGATAATGTAGAGATTGTTCATCTCCCACACCCCAGCCTGTAGAAGTTTCAGCACCCAAAACCCTGCTTACACTCTTCCAGGGTATCAGATCTTGTCACAGTGTAGGGGATGCATGGCTAGGCTTCAAGAAGTACTTGTGTCTGTTAGCCTAGTAAACACATATGAACCCATGTCCCAATGAACCTTTAGTTTCTTACCTTTCTGATATTTTCTTCTGTGCCGACATTCAATCCCTTGCTCTGACATTGCGGGTTTGATTGTACATATGTAGGCATAGCTGTATCGTACAGAATCTTGGTAGAGAATCATAGACATTTCCATGAGACACCTTTCATTGTGTGACCACAAAGCCATTTCTACAGCATCCATGATAATGTAACCAGATGATATGAATCTAAGCTCAATATACATGGAATTTTGCCATGTGCTCATCTGTAAATGAGCAGTACAAGTAGCATGCAAAAAAGCAACAATGGATGATAGGTGAGAGTGCTGTAGATAGTTGGCCTGTCCATCAGACCATACCTCTCAAATTCTAAGAGCAAGAAATCTGGACAAAGCCATAAATAATGTAGGAACAAAGGCCCAAAAATAGGGACACATTTTAGATATTGCTCTTACAAACTTAGAAAGTTGATCAAATAACAGAGTTTGCAATAGCATACATTTTCAGAAAGGTATGAAGTCTGAAACTCAAATTTTTGTCATTATTTTTCTGACATCAACCCTCAAAGTTTTGGCAATGATTTGCCTGAAAACCACAATTTTACGAGAAGTAGTCCAAAAATATGAGACCAAAATCTGGACATTCTGCAAAAATCTGTAGAGTTGAGAGGTATGCATCAGACACATACCTTTATTTCCCTGCATCCATGAGACAGATGACAAGGATGTGGCACAGGTATCATCACTTGCACAGGGTGTTGTGTGGAGGTGCAGGAGGCCTAGGGTAACCCAATAGGTTGACATGCTTGTGTGTGAGTCAGGAAGTGAAGCAGGCAAGATGGAGCATGGAGATATGGTGTTTGTGTCTGTACCAGACCTCATTTTAACAGTGGTGTGTGAGTGTGTGTGTAAACAGAGTCAAGCTCAGTGCTAGCCCTACATACCTGTATGTTGTACAGCTGTGAGCCTTGCATGGTAGAGCTCACAGTTCATCATCTCTGCCCTCGAACATGTGAACTGGCTTTGCCAGGGGTTGCACTGGCACCTCCACACCCAAGGTCGGATGCTGTGGTACTGCCTGAGGGTGACTGCTGTCTGATAGGAATGTGTCCTCCATGGGAAAACACAGGACCAGAAGTTCCTGGTCTGCCATGTCTTGGTGTGGACAGCACACTCCCCTCTGGAGTGCTGGATGTACTGCCACTATGGGAGCATGACCGTGCACAGCCACTTTGACTCAGGAGATGTAGATGCTGACCTACGTCCATGAGGCCAACGCTCAACTCCAACCAGATGTTCCCATCACAGACACCATGCATTCTAAGACAGATACTGTGTAATCTGGTTGGGACCAATGTCTTTCCACAGCATCAGTGAACCATTCAAGAGTATGAGCAATGTGGTGGAGGCAGTCGTGGATTTCAGACTGTGCTCCATCCATAACCCAGAGAATTCTGCAGGCAGCCCTAAATTCACTGAGTGACATGTAATGGGGCACCTACAGTATATATATATATATATATATATATATATATATATATATATATATATATATATATATATATATATATTTATATGTGTGTGTGTGTGTTTGTGTGTGTGTGTCTATGTCTTGTGCCAGCGAGTTCATACAAAGCAACTCTCACACAATTATTTCCCTAGCTAGGGATTTTCCTTTTTAAGGTGTACCTCATTAGCAGGTGATTGCCTTTGCTCCAATCTGTGGTCGAGTAATGCCAATTAAGGCAAACACAGCTGATCTGCAGTGTAATCAGGCAATCCTCTACACCTATTGAAGGAGATATAAGGCTTCAATGTAGACCCCAGCCCCTTTATCATATGATGGGGTGGAAATGCTGGGTAGAAATACTACATCAGCACAGGGAGGATGTACATTTATATGTGGGCTACAGGACCAGCTGTTGCTACTGCAGCAAGCAATAAGCATAGTGAGAGAGGCTGCAAAATGTGGAGAATAACAGCAGTTATGAGTAAAGGTGTGACCACTGGAAGCTGTGGTGTACAGCCAGAGCCTGATTGGGAGAACCCATCCCAAAGGATATTGAGGTATGTGTTTAAGGTAAGTATGCTAGCCAAAGATATCATTTGGAACATGTGGGCTGGCAGTCCTTGCTGGTAGTAGGACCATACCATCTAACTGTAGAGATTTTTGCCGAATGTCCAGATGTCTGTCTCATAATTTTTTGTCTGTTTCACATTACATTGTGGTTTTCTGGCAAATCAATGGGAAATCATGGAGGGGTGAAATCAGAAACTGAAGACAGACATTTGAGTTTCAGACTTCATACCCTTCAGGAAAAGCACGCTAATGCAAAACCTGTTATTCTATCAACTTTCTAGGTTTGTAAGAGTATCCTTAATTTTGGGCCTCTCTCCCATTTTTATGGCATTGTCCAGATTTCTTGCTCTAAGTGAGTGAGAGATATAATCAGGACCTCTGTATGTGTATGTTAGTTGTGCAGCTCTGCTAATCTGTAATATCATTATAACATGATTTTGTGCTGCAGTCTGATATTAGTGAGCCTCATTTGCATTACCTAAGGTTTAAATCCTCTGTGAATGCATATTAATGCATGACCTGACACTCCATGCACTTTATAGTGTTGCTATAGGGATATATCAACAGTGTCAACAGTGTTCCTATCTGCAGGCCTTTGACTTCCATCATTGAACAGCAGACATTGCATCTGAAATGCATTGGGGTGGATAAATAGTGGATGACAGTCATTCATTGATGGCTTCACAGTAATGTAAATGGCAGGATGATTTGATGCTGTTTTTTGGTTAGGTTAATAGGTCCCTTGATTATCTGAAGTTTCGTTTTGAGTCTTCTCGTTACTTGATCTCATTTCTGGATGTGTATGTAGAGAGGTTGGGTAATGGGTTATTCAATACGGGTGTTTATAGGAAGCCTTGCCATCTCAAGGCACTCTTACATAGACACAGTATGCAGCCCAGTTATGTGTTTGCCAGTGTAATCAGGGGTCAGGCCATGGGGGTGTCTCATTATAATCCCTCAGATACTGGTTTTTGCAGTAAATTGGATGATCTACGCCAGAGGTTTGGTGCTAGAGCCTATAGTGAGAGAGAGCTTGAGGGTGGGATGGATGGACTTGTTGATCTTAGAAGGGGTGTAGCAGCTCCATATTTTTCTGATATCATAGGAAATGGTGAGCCTAGGGATTCAGTTAGGCTGGATGTAGTTAGAGTCCCCTTATTTTATACTGAAGACGTGGGTTCTGTTAAGGACATTATTAGGAAACATTTGGAGGTCCTGAAAGTGGATCCTGACATTAGGGAGATTGTTGGGGAAGTTCCACATTTTGTGTATAAGAACAGACCTAATTTGAAGAGACTACTGTGTTACCCCAGGATTAGTTTTGGAGCTATAAGCCATGATAATGTGGGTATGTCTCCCTGTAATCAGTGCAGTTTTTGTGACAATATAGATACTGGAGGTGCCTTTGTGCATCCATTGACGAATTATAGATTTTTGTTTCAAGTTACTGCCAACTGTATGACAGAACATGTGGTCTACTTAGCATACTGTGTATCTTGACACATGTTTTATGTAGGCAAGACAGATAGGAAATTTAGGGACAGGATCCATGAATACCTTTATCAGATAAGGATTAGGTCTATAGTGAATGCACTTTCCAAGCATATTATAGACACTGATGAGATCCATAGTTTTAAGTTTATGGTGATTGAGGTGGTCTATCCTAATCCACATGGAGGTGACATTAGGAATTTTACCAAGACCCGGGAAACTAGGCGGATAATTAGACTCAGGGATGACCAATACCCTGTGCTTAATGATAAGGTGTCCCTTAAACCAATTTTGAAATCCATGGGGTTAAGGGACTTGATAGCCTTTATTATTTTTTTATTATATGGTTTATTTGTCTATAGATGTATGTATATATGTTTTTACATGTGTGTATATATACATATATACATATATATATATATATATATATATATATATATATATATATATATATATATATATATATTTTTATGAAGTGTTGTTTCTATTTACTTTTATGTCTCTTTAAGAGTTAACTAAGTATTGATTTCCTGCTTTTTAGGTGTATAAATGTATGCTGATTTATTGTTTTTTCATGGTCTGATGAAGCCCTACTTGGTGAAAGTGCTTACCTGTCTTTTTGGATTGGAATAAATTGATTTTAACTACGTTGGATGATTATTGCATTCTTTAGCTTTGTGTTGCTCTATTACCCTGTGAGATTGTTTTTTATAATGTAAATTAAATGTTACACACCACTGGATTTGAACTCAGGAACATATGTGGCAAAACTTACTGTTCAAATAATTTAACAGACTGAGCTACTGACTCACTGTTATAGCAGGTGTATTTTTGAGTATATAGGTGAACACATGCACGCTGTGACATACCTCATTGACATCCATTGCATGGCTTTATAGGGATCTATTTCTCCACCAGTGTCCTAGTTGAACATGTATTTTGACATTAGTGTTTTAGCAGGTGTATTTTTAAATGTTGATAGTAAAAGTTCACACCTACCTACTATTAGAGACCTCACTTACATCCATTATTCTATATCTGGCTTTTAGTGGTGTAGTCCTGTACCAGACTTCAAGTTACACTCCCATTTTTCCATTACTCTTTAGGTATATTTGTATGATGCAGCACAGTGTGCAGCTCTGCATAAACATGCTTAATGACGGTAACTTGCAATTACTATGTTTTGCTTAAGCAACCTGTTTTAATTAACAGCTATGTGGTGTGGCAGGTTAGTGCACTGGTCCATAGGTGTAATGGTCTTGAGTTTGAAACAGGGCACAGTTGTACATTTTGCCTGTGTTTATTATTGCAGTTATATCAATATAGCTACTTTTAGCTGAGCTAAAATGTGATGTGTGATGCAGTGCACAAAAATATCTTTAATGAAAAGAAAAATGGAGAGATAGCACAGTAGTGAAAGGTGGTGCAAGCAGGGGGAAAAACATAGTGAAAGGCAGGTAGGTACATGCCGGAAGGGTGTAGGAAAGGACCATAGCTATCCATTTCTTGTACAGCAACAACTGTGCACTTTAACAGAATTTGTTGGGCTGTCACCCCCAGAGAGAGGGATGAGGACAATGCAAGTGCACTGTCAAGCCAAATGGACAAAATTATGTGTGTCCAGTTGACACGTGTAAAATTGAGAGCTATATATGGGGCAATATATTTTTTGGGGGGACAGGTGCCCATTTTGCCTGTGTTTATTATTTCAATTATATCAATATAGCTACTTTTAGCTGAGCTAAAATGTGATGTGTGATGCAGTGCACAAAATATCTTTAATGAAAACAAAAATGGAGAGATAGGACAGTGGTAAAAAGAGGTGCAAGCAGGGGGAAAAACATAGTGAAAAGCAGGTAGGTACATGCAGGAAGGGTGTAGGAAAGGACCATATATATCCATTTATTGTACAACAACAACTGTGCACTTTAACAGAATTTGTTGATGAATTTGGACTGTCACCCCCAGAGAGAGGGATGAGGACAATGTGAGTGCACTGTCAAGCCAAGTGGACAAAATTATGTGTGTCCAGTTGACACATGTGTGAAATGGAGAGCTATGTATGGGGCAATATTTTTTTTTGGGACAGGTGCCCATTTTTTTTAAAGGTGAGAGTGGAATGTTGGGGAAGGGACATAGGTTCACGTGAGGAGGTAAGTTGGAAAGGTGAGGAAGCGTATGAAGACAGAAAAGACAAACAAGACAGCAGACAGGGTTGGTCTGTGACACATGAGGGAGGTGAATACCTTGGATTGGGAAGGTGTTGTGGAATCTCAGTCTCAAGTGCCTCCACAAGGTAGCAGGGCAACCCAAGTCCTCCACCCATGGGACTGCCAGCACTTTTCCTTCACTACCCTGTGCTGGCAGTGGTGGAAGCTGTCATCTGGGGTGAGCCTGCCTCACCAGGGTCGCAAGCATGCCCTCCATCTGGGGCAGGGGCCATCCAAAGGTTTGGAAGAGCACCCTGTTCATCATACCTGGTATTTTATCACTGGTGACAAAATCACCCCCTCCACCACCACTCCCAGAGGGTCCCAGCCCCAGCCTGTGAGGCAGAACTAAACAACACCACAGGTAGTGTAGGGGCAGCAGAGGGGGCACTACCAGGCTGCAGCCCAGACATGCTGGGCCCCAGTGCCATGGCCAGGGGATGCAAGGTAGGTGGATCACATGGGATCAACCTGTCATTTTGTGCTGTAGTAAATTAAATGTAAACATAAGGTAAGATAAGTAAGAATCAAACAGCTGTTGGTATTAACATAATGGAAGATAATATTGATTAGTCAAAATACTTATTAAGGTATATTATGTAGAACAAAACAATAAATAACATAACGTTAATTATGTTAACAGCAGACCAGTATGAAATATGTGCATACATATATACAAATATTTCAAGCATGGGCATTAATGTCCTTCTAGCTTGCCAATATACCAAACCACTTGTTTCCATAATACGTATCCAAGCTGTTCTTAAAAACATCTAAACTAGTACTTGCTTTAATGTAATTTGGTAGTCTGTTCCATGCATCAGCTACTCTGTCATAGAACAAATGAGTACACTTCTCATTCCTATATAATCTTCTACATAGGTTGTCTGATGATTCTCTAGAAATTTTTGATAAGTCCAAACATTCCTAGAGGTAGTTGTTTCTAAATGCCCTATATACCTTAATAAGTTCTCCTCTAAGATATCTGTAAGAGATACTGTACAAGTTCAGATGTTTTAGTCTTTCATAATAACTTAAATTTTCACATCCATGGATGCCCTTAGTATATTTCCACTGTACTCTTTCCAGTTTATTCATGCTTGTTTTCTTAAAGGGTTTCCATATTGTTAGTCCATACTCAAGTTTTGGTCTAATGTAATTAACAAACAATGATTTCATTATTTGTGATTTCCTAGACTTTATAAATCTTTTTATACAACCTATAGTTCTATAACTATCATTAACCAATTGGTTGATATAATTAAAAAAATTGTAGCTGAATCTACCGATATACCCAGGTCCTTAAATTAGCCTACAGTTTCAATCACTGTGTGCTGTATTAAATAGTCACCTTTCAATGTATGTCTCCCAAATCTCATATGCTTAGTTTTTGATGTATTTATCAGCATATTATTCTCCTGTGCCCAAATGGTCAATTTAGTCAAGTTATTTTGCAGACATGTCTTATTTGTAACACGTAATCAGTTTACCCAATTTCATGTCATCTGCATATAGACTGTAGAACACCTCAGATGAAAACGTTAGGTCTGAAAGATACAATCAAAACAAGTAAGGGCCTAGGATAGAGCTCTGTGGGACAGTCTGACTGTAACCAAGGATTTTGCCTGTCCAGTTGCTGTATGATACTCGCCATGTCCTATTTGTAAGCCATGCAGCTATCCATCTTATCAAGAGCACATCAAGTCCTAGTTGTACTAATTTATTGATCAGTATTTTGTGTATGACCCTGTCAAATGCTGAAGTTAAATCTGTATAAATTACATCACAGCAGAATTTTTCATTAATAGCTGTTATTATATTATTATAGAACATCATGTTACAGGTGGTAATAGATCTGTTTCCAACATATGCATGCTGATATATTGTTTCAAGTACCAACCTATCCAATTCTGACAATAACTTATGCAATATTACCTTCTCCATTATTTTTCCACAACATGAAAGTAGACATAAGGGTCTGTATGACTCTGGGTTTGTCCTACTCCCCTTTCCCTTAAAGACATGTTTAATAAGTGCATGTCTCCAATCTTGCGGAATCTCCCCATATTTATATGACCTAGGGAATAATAGATATAGTGGAAATAACCCATAAGGTCAACATAAAAGTTTGTTTAACAGAATGTATTAATATCAAAAAATAATAATAATAAATAGCATTGATAAATTAAAGAAGATAAGGGGAGGGAGAGAAAAACATACCATTAGTGAATTTGCAGATGATATTACTACACAGACTACTACTCTATAATTCTACAGGGGTGCAGTGTCATTTGTGAGTACAGTGACTAGGATTCATATATAGATGATGTTGCACATAAATACCTCTGAACCTGTTATCATGGGACATTATGGGCCACGCACTAAGAAATGCTGATACACAACCACAGGAAACTGATTCACATATTGTGTCCATAAATTACTACCAAGGTGTTCTGTAAACAGATTTGCATAGAAATTGCATTCCAGGTACTCCTTTTGCTGTTAATCAAGGACCAGACATATCGGGCAGTTGGCATTACATTATGAAAAATCATGACAGATGAGAGGTATGTTCATTTACAGTAAGTAGACTAGATGGTCAGTCATATCTGTGTTGGCTGGCATGGGAGTAGAACTCACAAGCTGTGACTCCAGGGGACATGTGCCCTTAATTTACCAATTTACTGGTGTCAGATTACAACACATATGCACTGAATACAGGTTCCTATTATGGGATCGAAGACGCATTCTGTTGAATGCGTCTTAATTGAATGTAAAAGAACGAAAAGGCAAAATAGTGAAGTGGCTTTTAAGCAAATTCTTTCCCTGGGAAAGAATTTGCTTGGCCGCTTCTATTACTTTGCCATTTTTGTGCGATCTCAGAGTTGGAATATTTAAGTAGGGTGTGTGTGGGGGGCAGAGCCCCCCATGTCGGGGGGATGTGGGGGTGAAGCTCCCCACTTTATGTAATGTTTTAAAGTTTTTTTTTTTGTTTTGTAACAGCGATTTTTTTTCCCTTGGAAAAAATCTCTTTTCTGAGGTTTTGACATTGTAAGCTTTCTCTTACATGGGATCGATTAATCATTTTTCACTTTTTTAAGCGTTCGATGATGTAATATAGACCCAATGAATACAGCCCTATAGCGGTTATTTGCACACATTACTTATCAAAGCACAATCCTGCTTAAAATGTTATTGTCAGTATTCCTTAGAATCTGTCAGTTATACACATGATATCTGCCAAGAATGTGAGCTACCTTACCCATATACCTTGTTCCTGGAATGAATAGAGAGTGTTATTTGACCTAAACTGGCCAGAAGACAGACCTGAACCATAATGTGTATAGTGAACTTCATTTATTCGTCAATTAGTTCTGCATTCTTTATTAATTTCCTCTGTACTGTTGACTGGTGTCTGATTATAGCACATATGCAGTGAATATAGCCCTACAGCAGTTATTTTCCACACATTACGTATAGAAGCACAATCCTGCTTTAAAATGTATTGTCATTATTCCTTAAAATCTGTCACTTAAACACACATTACTTACCACACTTAAGGTGCATCCTGTCCAGGCGCCCTGCATGAGACTGGAAATTTTGAGCCTGATCAGCTTCAGCTGTTGGAAGAGAAGCAAACCATTAGGCATACCAGTTTTGTACAGACTCACCTTATATATTAGTAAAGTAGTAGCAAACATATTTCTATAGCTGTGGGGCATGCCCAGACCAAGCTTCTTGGACTCAGGTGTCCAAGGTTCCCCTCTTCCTTTACTTCAAATCATCATAGTGGTGACAACACTGCTCACCAGTACGGGGGATACCAGTAGCACTGGTAAGTACCCTGGCCAACCAATCCCAGGCTTCAGATTTACATTGTCAGCCCTAGTAATCACCCTGCAGCAACCGGGGTTAATAGTTTCAGACCAGGAGTCCAACAAACACTCTGGACTACTGCACACCACACTTCTGTGCCTGAATGTGTGCTCCCACACCAACTCTGCAAGGCATATCAGCAAGCTGGTCTAGACTCCAAGGAATGTTGCAGAAGTCCTGGCTATTTGCCTTGAAGTCCTGGCTATTTGCCTTAATAGGATCATAGGAAGTTACTTAGCTATTGGCCCTGAGGCTCTTATAAGCCTAGCCAAGAGGTTAGCCCATGTTTAGACAAGTCAGCACCTGATGCCCCTGTCCAGCAGGGACAAAGGTGGAATCCCAGGGGTGTATTTTCTGTTTCCCATCCAGTTATCCATGTTGCGCTTAAAAAATGGTAAAGAGGTACTCTGCGTGATGTGGAGAGGGAGTCTGTTCCACAGATGAGGGATTCTCTGGGACACAAATCTGTCCCGCCAAAAAGTCCTATTGATGTCACAGAACAGGCGGAGGCTGTGCATGTGGGTTACTCGAGTGGAGCTTGACTTGTGGATATGCTGCAGTACCATCAAGGCAGGGTCTGAGATTGCCTTGTATGCCAGACATAGGTCACCTCTGAGGAGTCTGTATGAGACTGACTAGAGGGATAGGGATTTTAGCCTATCTGTGTCTGGTAGATTTTTGAGGCCCTGGATTCTCCTGGTGAGGAACCTCTATGGTTTCTCCAGCTGCTTCATATGCTTTGTGAGGTACATGCCGAATGGGGCATTGTACTCAATAATGGGCCTTATAAGGGATGAATACAGAGATATTATGACCTCCTTGTCCCTGGATGAGATACCCTTACTTATGAGGAGGGCCATGTAGAAAATTTTCTGTACAACGGTAGCAACACGGTGATCAAAAGTCAGGTTGCTATCAACCTGGGTGCCCAAATAGCTCTTGACTGATTGTGTGCTTAGGATATTGTTATTAATGTGATAACCTGTCACTAAAGGGGATGATGATGCATGCATTTTTTTGTATTCAACTTGAGGCCATGTTTCTGGCACCAGTCATTTGTTTGGGTGAAACCCTCTTGGAGGATGCCCACATCTCCAGGGGAATTGATGAAAGCACCCAGTTTGCAGTCATCTGCAAACTTGGTCAGCCATAGCCCACTGGTTTTGGCTTGCACCTCAGAAAAGTATATCCCAAATAACAGAGGCCCCAAAACTGAACCCTGGGGTAAGTCACTCATTATGAGTCTACTGCTTGAGGTGGCTTCCCCTATTTTGTCTAGGTGGGTTCTATCAGTAAGCCAGTTAGCTACCCATTGGGTAACATGCAGATTGATGCCTAGTTGAGACAGTTTATCTATTATGCCTAAGTGGGGAAAAGTGTTGAAGGCTTTGGCCAGGTCAAGGTAGGTGGTTTGCACTGTCTTCCCCTCATCCATGGCTTTGGTGACTGTCTCAATGAAGTCAACCAAATTTAACAGACATGACCTCCCCTTGATGAAGCCAAACTATGAGAGATCGAGTGTTTGGAGGCTGCCAATGTCCTTGTTAATGAGGTCCATGATAATCCATTCCATGACCTTGCAGATATGGCTAGTTATGCTGATGGGTCTATAATTTCCCAGATCGGTGGACTCTCCACCTTTGTGCAAAGGGTTGACAGTGACTGTCCTCCACTCAGCTGGGAAAAAGCCGGTACTCAGGGTTTGGTTGAATAGGGTGCATAATGCTGCTGCAAGTTCCAGCCTGAGTTCATGTAGGATGCAGCCTGGGATGTTATCAGGTACTATGGAGGCTGTATTTTTTGCCTTTGAGAGAGCAGTGATGACCTGTTCCCTAGATATAAGGGGAAGGGGGCAAGTACTAGGAATGTCCTGATTTACTGATGGCAAGGACAGAGGGGTGAAGGTTTTGCTGAATCTGTCAGCCAGCAAGTTTGCTATATCTATGGCATTTGTATATGTGGTGTCCTTGACCACCACTTCTAAACAGATATGGGTGGTTCCTTTGAGATCGCAGACATATGTGAACAAGGCCTTATGCTTGTCTCTAGCAGATGTGGACAGCCTGGACTCAAACTTTGTGGGGATGTCACTCTCAACAAAGGGGATAATGATGCATTTTTTGGTATTCAGCTTGAGGCCATGTTTCTGGTGCCAGTCATTTGTTGGGGTGAGACCCTCTTGGAGGATGTCCACTTCAGTAAGAGAATTAATGACAGTGCTCAGCTTGCAGTAATCTGCAAAATTGGTCAGCCATAGCCCAGTGGTTTTGGCCTGCACCTCAGAAAAGTATATCCCAAGCAACAAAGGCCCCAAGACTGAACCCTGGGGTACGCCGCTCATTGCTGGTAAATAGCTCTTTTTAGAAGTGACATTGAAGGTGCTACAGGGACAGAATCCTGCTCCTCTACACCAGTGTCTTCTCCACTATAGGAACACCTTCTGGGGGATGGCACAATTTCAGAGCTAGCAGTGTCCATAGTTACATCTGTGCAAAGGGGGTGCCAGGCATAGACACATATGACAACTATCTCCAGAAACATAAAAAGCATTGGCTGCCCATCAGCAGATGTGCCATGACATTGTTCAGACTCAGTCCACTGCCAAAGAAAGCCAGATAGGGATGGTCAGAGTAATACAGGGTATACATGAGGATTTCCAGCATTGCACTGAAATGGTACAGAGAAGGAATAATATCATGGACACACTCATGTCAAATATAGTGACACACAGAGCAACCATCTATGCTCCTGTGTGTAAACTAGTCAGACCCTATCAGACCAAAATAGGAGTCAATGGTGGACAAGGAAGAGGATGGAGTGATATCTGAACATGTGGGGGCATATCATGTTGCACACAGTGTGCTTCCCAGGAAAGTAGTGGAAATAGTAGTTGGGGAAATAACACTAGAGATGTTATGAGGCCTCATCAGGATTTACCTACATGTAGCAAAAACTCACAGTTGCGATCTAGGTCACACTGTACTGTCAGATTAGTGTCTGTACAATCACCTGTATCCATTATGTTTGGTCATCAAAACAGATCAGCATCAAGCTCACATGTCAGCACTTCTTTATGATCAGGGTCACCATCACCTGTCTATTTTTAGGGGACATTGTGTATGACACATTTGACCTTGACGAGCTACGACTCATGGTTGACATTGCAGGTAATGAAAATATGACATGCCTCAATTCACCAAAATTCCATTCAGTAGTTTAATATAACTATTTAAGGTCAAAGTCAGTGTTTAAAAAATACTCAATGAAAGGAGAGAAAGAAAACACCAGAATGTAATGTTCATCACTACTACCACTCTTTCCCTAAATCATGGATTTCAGTTTATTCATGGTATTGCTAACAATAACAGAAAGAAAAAATGCAGAAGAAAAAGTGGTGGAGAGAGAATTTCAAACTGCAATGTTAAAGACCTATTCAGCAGCCTGACTTTCAGCTGAGTTACACTACTACTTACATTTACACAAGAGATAATTAACAAAAAATAAAGTCTGGGGGATGAGGAAGCAGTACAATGAAATGCAATACAGTATTAATGGCATAACACCAATTATAAAAATATGACTACATGTGTAACAGTAATCCTGCCATCAAAACTCACACTGTTGCCACTTTACCCTCCACACATCACAAATGATGATTCCTAATACTTCTGATGACCCACGGTTTGGTGTCTACAACAGAATGAATTTAATTTGATGTGCAGTAGCTTTTTTGACAAATTAAGTACAATTATTTGTTATTCATCAGAAATAAAAGTGCAAAAATATTTCATTATATAAAAGTAAATCAGAAACTATTTACCTTTTGCTGTGCAAGATAGTACCTTCTGGGAAATGCAGTTTGGAATGCAACAACAGTATACTTTTATAAACATTAAATTATTCCACCAGTTCAGTGAAGTAGTAAATTAAAAACTTCAGATTAATAAACTTTACAGCATAGACAGTGTATGCATACTCTACTGCACTCCCTACAAAAAACGCAATCAGAAATACAGAGCAAAATATAACTATTCCATAAATTATGCCTAGTCTGTTCACTGTACAGATATCAGATAACCATAAGTCATAACTATTATGAACAGTATATAAACTAACTGAAGAAAATACTAATTTGAAGAAGAGAGACAACAAGCCATGCATCACTTGCATAGATCGCAAGTAGCAGCACATTCATCATTTGTACTCTATATGTTTTTTTTTTTTTCTGCAGTGAAAGAAACACTAACCTGAATGTCATGGACAATAGTTGTGGACTAGGCATTGTATCTTTAAATGCACGGCCGTATACCTCACACAAGTCTGCTGCATGGTGTCCCTTGCTACTGCTGCCAGTTGACCACCAACAAGATCATCAACCCTGGTAAGATATATATTGTCAGCTGCAATGACATCATTGGACAGTTCACCACCAGACTGGAGCATGCAACATGTGGAAACATCCTGCATGCAGTGACTAGGTCTTACTGAATGTCAACCCCAGACTCATCCTGATAAGGTAAACAAGCTTTCAGCAGGCCAAATACTCTCTCAATGACAATCCATGTTTGGGAAAAGGCAGTACTATAACTTTCTTCACTTGCTCCTATAGGGTTCCTAACTGAAGTTCATGTGCCACACCTCAAGTAAATAGCCTACATCACATGCAAATAAAGAAAAAGGAAAGGGTAAAACGCAATAAGGGAATGGTGGCTGTAAGCACTGCATAATTCAAAAAATAAATAATTAAATAATTAAAATGAAAATTTGCTCTTGCCAACAAGGTGGCCATGTAGCATCCTACTATGCAGGAAGAGGTGGTAGAGTGCACTTATGTGCCAAATATGAGAATCATGGGCATTGTCAGGATTCTGGGTCAACATGTTGGTGGTGCACCCCAGTGCATCACACACTACCTGGCAGTTGATGGAATAGTGGCCCTTCTTTCCAGTACCACACATCCCCTAGTTCCTGTCTGTGGGCCATACATACTCCCTAAAGCCCTTAAAATGTCCATATCTGCTCTAAACTTATTAAGGAATTTCTTGATTATCAGAGTTGTACTGGGTAATTCTCTGTCTGCATTTTTGGCTTAACAAAGAGAAGCAGCTTACACTAAGAAATTGCAAGTCTAGCAGCAACACCAAGCGTTTCACCATTTGCAAAATGGTTATAAAAGGTGCAGTTTCACATTTTAAAATACATCTCTGCATGGTGTGGAAGTGTCAAAAACAACTATGAATCACAAACCAACTATGAATCACAAACAAGTGAAAAAGTGAAAATTAGCATTAGTTTTATATTTCTCATTTGAATCTCATTAATCCTTCATTTGCATGAGTTTTTTTTTTTCGAGGGTACCACTCGTAAGTGTAAACTGCTTCTATGAATCACACTAGTATTGCTATGACATGCAGACAGCATAGACTGCCATTGCACTTAAGTGTTATGACTAGGAATACCACCCTTACTTTATTTTGTCTTAGCACATCAGAAGCCAGAATGAGAGAGGATTTCATAAATGAAAAATGTGAGGAAGAAAAGAGAGAAGACGGTCTACACTGAAAGTGCTCAGTTATGTCACTGTTTCTGATGTAGCTGCATGCTGCCTTCTTAAATATGAACATTATAAGGTTATATCTTAAAGAATGATATGAAGTGGTAAGTTTTAAACTTAAAGAAAGATATTCCCAATGTTGTGGACCTAGAGCAGATAACATGGTCAGTCCAGTGTAGCCAGGTTATAGCTATATAAAGGTTTTTAATGGGTGAAGGAAATGACCTGATGTTACTGACAGAGGCTGCCCATTCTAGACAGTGCGAAAGAGAATGGGAAACATTCTTAATTTAGTAGTTTAAAAATAATGAGCTTAAAAGCAGTTTCACTGTCTGAGATAGTGGGTGCCAGTTAGCTTTTGTGAGTACATGGCAATGGTGTTCTGTATGAGGAGCAAGAATAATAAATCTACAGACATTAAAACAGAAATTATGAATATTGGAACATTCCCCTATTTCAAATGAGATAGGATTTATAACCTTTTAGTGTACTTATACTGGTTAAAATTTATGTTTGAGAGGAAGCTTTGGTGAGAGCCATACAGTGGTGTTATCAGCTGTTGTGCAAGGGCATGTTAAACAGTGCTGATTTGTTAAGTTAAAATCTCAAGTTACTGTAGTTTTAATGATCTTTGACCAAAGTGTTAAAATGGAAATAAGAAAAGCAGTCTTAACTACAGAAGTTATTAATTAAATCATGCTCTTTTCATTCTAGGAATTCATTCAAAATCAAATGAAAAGTTTGAAAATATCAAAAAATCAAACCCCTATTTACTGGATAGGACTAACAGATAGTTCGAAAGAAGGAGAATTTGCTTGGGTAGATGGAACTGCCTGCAACTGCAATACCAGATCTGTAGGGTGAGTAACTTGTTCAGAAGTGGATAATGCAAAGAAATTTTTTTGATGGCAGTCTATACAAAGAACCACAAACAATGGCAGGGATTTAGGAATAGACTAGGTGCGAATGATAAGGCTGTGGCAAAAGGCCCATTAAACATGATCAGGGAAATCAGTGATTTAGGGACACATTAGCTACCACAAGTAAAGATCTCATTAACTGTTTATTTGTAAGTGTATGGATCATTTAGTGATTATGTGAAGTGTAAACTAGCACTGTCACTGATACCCCCTAATTTATCTCCCCAACACATACACAAATCCAAACACACACACACAGCCACACAAATCCAAACACACACAGCCACACAAATCCAAACACACACCCACACCTACATGTGCACACACACACACACACACACACACACACACACACACACACACACACACACATGCACGGCCATACCACTTACCTGTCCCTAGTTGACAGAGCATTCCTGATATTCCATTCTAGCTAGTTATTATCACTCTTGAATCACAAATGAGTATAATCAGTCAATAATATCACACATTAGAGTTTCATTCCAATTATTGTTCAGAAAGTGAATCAGGATGCAAGGCGTATTGCTCTATTAACTTTTCATGTGCATTAGAGTAGCATTTAGAAGCACTTGCTGGTGTTGTCTTATGTTCCCCTAGCTTTGTCCAGAAGTTTTGAGCACAATACATCATAGGTCATGGCCCAATACACTCAGTTAATAATGCCAGACATTAGTGTGTCATATGTCTTAGTATTCATAATATGCAGTCCATTCCAAAACCTGTGTCCTATTAACTTTGAGTGTGTCCCTGGTGTCTAGCATTCCTCCACATATGTTTTCAGTTGTTCAATTAATTTTTGAAGTGCATAAGTGTTATATTGCAAAGTTTAAAAGTTTTGTGTCCTCCCCACCCAAAGTGTTGTTGGACTTGCTCATCAGTTATGAAGAGTTTAGAAGAAATACATTTATAACATTTAAATCTTAACACATCAAATGTGTTTAACATTGTAAGATAATAACTGAATACTTATAATCATGAATGTACACAGTATTGCATGATCGCAATATCAAAAGTGCAGATAAACACAGTGACATTGTGACATCTATGTAGACTGTTAAGGAATTGTGGTGGCACAGAGTGAGCAAAGTACTTTATTACAGAAAGTGAAGTCAGTACTTATCCTGGACAGCTGGATTTATCTTTGTAAGAAGAAAGATAAAAGGTACTGGGCCTGCAATAGAAAACTAAATGAGAAATCTAAGGGAAGGGCAGTAAGAAAATGCAGTAATCTTTCAGTAAAGAAGTGTAATGTGGTTCACAAGGCAGTATTTATTTGTTTTTTAGCACTGGTAAAGAGTACAAACTGTAATCATCTTCTTCATAAAAATACACACGTTCAGCTGCTTTGAGGCAGTGTGTTTTCATCAGCAGAGACATCCTTTGTCTTCTTATTGATAATATCTTGACCACCGCATCTCATGAAGCAACAGTGATATGTTATCATGTAGGATAATGATTCAGATAGTGAACAGGGTCAGAAAAGGTGCTATGCTAGATGTACCTGCAGACATTACCACTATTGCAGATATTCAGGCAGAAGATTATGCATTAAAAGTGAAGGAGTTTAAGCAAAAGCGCATTCCAGATAGTACTTGTGGCTCTATAATAACAGTTTTTGCCAACTGTGATAATTTGTATGGTCTTAGTTGGGCTATCATTTGGCTGATGAATGGTACCTTTCTAACTAAAGGCCATGCATGTAGACAGCTGTATACTATACATTCATTGATTAAATGTGGTGTTTACAATAGATGCCTATCATTGGTGTATTGTCAGATTACTAGAAAATCAGTATGTGCTTACTGCAAGGTATTTGAGTTACTTGCACACTCTTAATTGTCAGCGTCTGTTAATTTTGTAATGTGTGACTTTGAAGTAGCAGCTATAAAACGCATTCAGAAGAACATACCAAGTCTAAAAAGTAAAGGATGTCTCTTGTACTTTGGGTAAAATATATGGCACAAGGTTCAACATCTGAGTTTGAGAATGATGTATGGTGAGAACATTTCCTTCTAAATCATTGTGAAGAAACTTGTTCTTGTGTTACTGCCTGAAGAAAATGTTATGAATGCTTTTCTTGAATTGACTTTGTTGTCCTTCCTAAAACAGATGACTTGTTGTGTTACTTTAGGGAGTATTACCTCATGAAGAAGCCTAGGAAATTTACCACCAGGTCTACTGTCATAGATTGCTTTCCTATTTTCATCACATTCTAGGATGTGTGCAAATTGAATGCCCTCTGCCTTTCACAAACTCAAAATAAATGGAGGCATGGCATCATCGTGTTCACTGCCTTTTGGGATGATGCGTTGCTGACTTGGGGGCAGTTATGTCAGTTGTACTTGAGCAAAACAGGAAATTAAATGTGTCTTAGACTACGTGTGGGCACACCTTTGTCATCATGAAGACCACAGTTGTGATGCATGTATACACAATTTATTAAGATGATTGCAAATAAGGATGCCTGCAGTATATTACTGAATTCCTTAAGGTGATTGCTCTCCTGCCTAATACGTAGTTGCAATAAATCACTTATGGTCAGAGGGTCTATATTATTTGAATGAAAGTTCAAAATATCGATCTCTATAAACAGAGAAAATGCCGGACATTGATGTGTGTTTTGTAAGATCGCAGTACAGTGAAGATCAGGAAATTTTCCCTTTTCTCAGTTGGTATATATAATTAACGGGGGGACAATATAGGATTCGCTGTCCTCCATTTTTACTGTTTACAGTGATCGATATTTTGAACTTTTGTTCAAATAATATAGACCCTGGTCTTCATGAAGTGATATTCACAATGTGAGAGGGATGTATGCATTTAATACTTTTTTCTGTGTGAGGTACTTCTTTCCTCTGTTGTTGTTTTATCAATGTTGTGGATATCAGAGATTGGATGGGTATCATTTTTATTTAAATGTTTAAGTTTTTGTATTCTTTATTGTGAAGCTGCACTGTTATATTTTAGTTGCTGTTTAGGTGAATATTTAAAAATGTGTCCTTGTCATAAAGTTGTGTGAATAATGTTTGTGTGATTGGGTTTACAATCAAACTATTGTTTTGTTTTTCCTAACAAAAGGCACTTTCTTACATCACTGCTGTACTCCAAAACTTAGTTGTTGACATTTTGTGCATCAAGATTGTGAGTGTTTGCTGTCATAAGCAATCAACTTCACTCTCCCACACTGGACTCACAGATACATAAGCCCACACATCACTTACACATTCACCTATACACACAGGCAAACAAACATTTTATTATGGAGTTTGGATTCAAGAGGTAGGAAGGGACCTGGTTGACGTAGTTTAAAAAGAAGAGACCCTAGGAGTCATTCAACTCTGTAGGGGACTGGTAGATATTTGGCTTTGGAAAGGGTAATTTGTTGGAGGTGGGTAGAAATGAGTCAGCAGATTTTGTTTATAATGGATTTTAGGGTGGGGGATACTGTGGTTATGATGGGGATTAGAAGCTGTGGTTATGACATGGATTAGCGGCTGTGGTTATGATGTGGATAAGAGGCTGCGATTATGATGTGGATTAGAGGCTGTGTTTATGATGGGGATTGGAAGCTGTGGTTATGATGTGGATTAGAGGCTGTGGTTATGATGGGGGATTTCATGTGGGATTTCATTTCTGAGATAACAAGGGGATAAAGTGATGCAACATACAGTACATAAAAAAAACAAGATACTGAATGTAACAACTGATAAAATATTGTAAAATGAATTAAAATGTTCCATACTTAAAACAATTTTACAGGAAACATGTATACAATGCTCATGTAAGTGAATGCTTCTGTGACATTGACTTATATTCAATATAGTCAAAAAACTGCTCAGCATAAACATAATACCATGTTGCAGCTAAAATCAGAGGTATCCAGGTTGAGTATATTATGGATGAAAGACAGCAACACAAGTCACTGGGCCCTTAAAAAAATTGTATTATTTTCTTGATCCTCAGAATTCAATACTTCAGTTTTTAGTCTGATGGCTAATATCTGCATCCAAGATGTACATAATGGTAGGTTGTTTTGCATTCTAATGACACTGTTAATTTGTTATACAGTATGCAAAGCTCTTTCTTATGGCTTATTTTGATTACTACATGTTTTTGTCTTCACAGGAACACAATGCTAGGGCCATGACCCAGCAATATGATGAATTAAATATGGTCAGTAGGAATGTCAGTAGTTCTCAGGGTTTAACAAAAACAAAATATATGTGACTAAGGAGTAGGTATGATCATGTGCATTATTTTAGGGATAAGTCTGAATGTTGTGTTCTATGAGTTATGAATGAAGGAGCTATTCTATTATAAACAGCTCCTGTACTTATTATTAATGCCCACCCTCCAGGCATGTCTAAAGGTCAGTGTCCTGTGCTTTCTCCTATTAACCTAGTGAACTTGGGCATCATGAGGCAAGGTAGCAACTGCCTCATGTACACCAACAACCATCTCCTCTTACCTCCCAACACTCAGACTTGCAGGAGATGCACTTATATATCCAAACTGGTAGTCACGCACTCTCCAGCCAAGACCATAATAGCTGGTCAAGAGGAGAAGGTCAACACTTGAACCACACCACATGGAACACATAGCACTCCAGAACACACACCAGCACAGCCTTCACATAAAAGCACAAACTACACACCCACCTTCATGGAGGCTTTCAATAAAAATCTACCTAAACAGCAGAGATCTCAAAGGCAGAAACCACTCGACCACTACAACATAACACTAATCACAAGGCACATAACTCCTAAACAGTGTGCCACTCAAGCAAAGCCCCTAAGCTGTTAAATTGATGCATGCATAAATAGAGTATGTGAAAGTGTCTAAATGTGTTCCACTGAAGGCGAACTGCCGAGGTACCAGGACAGAAATGATGGATTAAAACTGCGTTTTTTGTTCCACCCTCTGACTGCTTATTTCGTGGTGTATCTTTGAAGAATTTGTTTTTTGTTGCTTCGAGTATAATTCATTCACACCTTTCGGCCCCAGACTTTGGACCGAAGTTCCAAAGGCGGTGGTGTTTCCATATTAATAAAGGATGCGCACACCTCCAGACTAGTAGCCTACATAACACATCAGAGATACTTCAGGTGCAGCTAACATTGGGTAAGACAGCTATTCAGGTCGTAGCCTGTTATAGGTCCGCAACCATGTCCCAAGATTCACACTCCATGTTCCTAAGCAGTCTGTAGAATATTAAGGTCCAATCTAACACTCCCATACTGGGTGACTTCCACTACCCCTCTATTAACTGGGAAAACTACTCATGTACCAATACACTTGCCCAACGTTTCCTGGAATTCATTAATTCTAGTGGCCTGAACCAGTTTGTTCTTACCCCCACTAGAGGTAGCAACATACTTGACCTGGTCATTAATAACATGGGCAACCATTGCTCTACACCAATAGCCAACTCCTCCCTGGTTAGATCTGACCACAAACTAATCACCTTGGAAATCCACATCCCACAAGCTCTTCTATAGTTATGCAAAGAATCTCCACAGCAATACCCAGATTTGCTCTGAGCTACTGCACAGAGGTGGAGCATGTCCATCCAACCCAGAATTGATGAACATGCTCTACCTAAAGAAAACCATATCCCCTCGAGCCACACGCTACTGGGATCTAAACCTCACTACAATAATAAATAAGACGTGCTGGAGGGATAGATTCCTGTCCCAGAGACTTCCCATGCTCTGGAACAAGACTCCAATCTACATTAGGCAGAGCTCCTCACTAACTCTCTTCAAGAGATACCTTGTCGAGTGGATAGGAAACAGAAGGTTTACCCCAGGGATCACTTCAATGGATCTGCTGGACAGAGGCACAGAGAACTAATCTAAGGGAGCGGTGAAAGCCAACACATTCCGGCTAGGCTTATAAATGCCTTCAGACAGATAGCCTAGTACCTACCTATGAACAAATGAACTTCATGGCATCCATGCAAATGGAGAATATTTGCATGACTGCCAAATCATACACCAATGCACTGTACGAACACATACACAAATGCATGGATCTCACCATACCCAACAGAACCAATGCACTCTCCTTCAAAAAAAAGGAAGCCAATCTGGTGGTCCCCTGACAATAACTCTACAAGAGAAGGAGGAAACTGATGCAGAATAAGGTGAAGTTGCAAGACTGGAAAAACTCCCTTATCAGCCTCAACAAAAAGTTGAGATCCCTCATCAAGTCCTCTAAAGCTAGCTATGAAAGCAGAATTGCAGTAGATAGTATAGACACCCACAATGCCTTCTATAGTTATGTAAAGAATCTCCACAGCAATACCCAGATTTGCTCTGAGCTACTGCACAATGGTATCTCCTATACTGAGCCAACAGATATTGCAAATGTACTGGGCAACAGATTCAGTGCCAACTTTACCCCCCCACACACAAAGGACCAATCATAATACCAGTAGATTGCAAGGCACCCAGTATTACTGTTGTACAGGTTAAAACAACACTCTCCAAGGCCAAGAATACAGCTTCTATGGGACCTGACAATATCTATGGCTGTATTCTGCATGAACTACAGAGTGAACTGGCACCTCACCTGTGTGCCCTGTTCAATCACAACCTCACCTCAGTCTCTGTCCCTACCAGATGTCGCACTGCTACAGTCATCCCTCTCCATAAAGGAGGAGTGACTATGGACCCTGGGAACTATTGCCCCATTAGCCTAACAAGTCTGATATGCAAAGCTATAGAACGCATCATTATGGACCTAATAAACAAGCATATAGGGAATCTCCAAAGTCTGGATCCCACACAGTTTGATTTTGTGAAGGGCAGATCATGCCTGCTCAACTTGGTTGACTTCTTTGAGTCAGTCACCAGAGCTGTGGATGAAGGCAAGGTGGTTCATACAGCCTACCTTGATCTGGCCAAAGCCTTTGATACCATTCCTCACTCAGGAATCATAGAAAAACTCACTAAACTAGGCATCAACCCCTATATCGCTAGGTGGGTTGCAAACTGGCTCACAGAACCCACAGTGTGAAAGTAGCTGACTCCAAGTCAGACTGCCTACCAATCACGAGTGGAGTCCCACAGGGATGGGTCCTGGGTCCTTTCCTGCTTGGTATCTACTTCTCAGAAGTCCAGGCCAACATGAAGGGACTCTGGCTGACAAAGTTCACAGACAATTGCAAGTTGGGAGCCATTATTAACTCCCCAAGTAATGTTGACATCCTACAGAAAGGCCTCACTGAGAGCAACGACTGGTGTCAGAACCATGTCCTTAAGCACAATGCCAAAAAATGTGTTGTCATCCCCTTTGTGAAAAACCCAGTTCCCATTAATTACCACATCGATGGGAGTCCACTGAACACAGAAGGCATTATAAGAGATCTGGGAACACAGGTTGACAGCAACCTCTGTTTTGATCACCACATTGCCACTGTGGTCAGAAAGTCCTTCTCTGTGGCACATTCCATTACTAAGAGCTTTGCATCCAGGAAGAAAGAGGTCATTGTGTCCCTCTACTCTTCCCTCATTAAGTCAATCATCGAGTGCAATGCCCCATCTGGCATGTCCCTCACTAGACACCTGCAACAACTGGAGAGGCTGCAAAAGTACCTCACAAAGAGGATCCTAGGCCTTAAACACTTGTCCTATATGGACAGACTCAAAAAACTCCAACTATTAACTGTCCCATATCGCTTACTTAAAGGGGATCTCTACTTGACTTACAAAGCCATGTCTGATCCAGCTCTGTTAGAAATGCTACATCTAAAGAAATCCCATTCCCTCTGCACCACAAGCTTCAAAGACCTCAACTTCATTGCTACAATCAACAGAAAGTGCTGGAGGGACAGGTTCATAACCCAGAGACTGCCCATGCTATGGAACAGAGCACCTCACTGGCCCTCTTCAAGAGAAATCTTGATGAGTGGATGGGAAATAGAAAATTCACCCTGGGCATCACTCCAGTGGCTCTACTCGAGGGTAATCCTATGGGCTAGGCATGTAAAGGCTCCAGGGCCATAAGCCTAGTACACACCTATGAACCTATGAACCTATAAATCGAAGTAACTGGTGTTTTGTGATTCACACTGCCAATTGTGTGCAACAGACCTAGAAATTATGTTTTGTATCTAATGAAACTTTATTATGCAGTAAATAGTACATCAAAGTGTAGCATCATTGTTGGATAATAACCCTGGCAAATCACCTTACCTGCATCACATCCATGGAGATAATTTTGTCTTTGTTTTTCCATTGTACATTTATGTCCCAGGATGAAAGAAATGATTCTAGTCCAATTAGCAACAGACTTAGTCTGGAAGTTACAACATTTACTTGCAGGCCCAGGACATTCAGGATCCATTTGTCAGTTACCCAGTACAGTCTGATCTTACTATCCTGTAGACATTTATCCCTTCAAATAAATTAGAGAATGTACCTTTTAGGCTGGTGAAACAAGTGCTGGATGGGTGTTTAATGGGATATAACTGAAGTAACAAAGGACAAGGGGAAGGACCCTCATTTTAATTGTAGCACAAGGGGTGTTAAAGGAGCAGATTTAGCTTACACAGGTATTACACATGACATAACTGCAGAGTCCAGTGCATTGTAGTTATAACATGCAAGTTCCCAGGTTGCTTACGTTGCATCTGCCTTCTTAATTGCCAGTGGTACTAAGTAATGGAATACAAGTGGTAGGAGATGCACAGATATTTTTCACTCCATTTTATTAGTTAGCTTTGATCAGTCAAGAAAAAAAGCAGGGAGAGGTGATGATGGTTAGGCTGAGTAACATGGGGACCAAACGGCAGTAGCCAAGTGGGACTAACTCAATCAATAAATGAAAATGAATACTTAAATAAATTAGGTGTCTCATTAAGGCTTTTGAAAATAATGATCAAAGAAATAACACAAATTAAATTATTTTAGTCCTTTCCGATACTGGCCATATTCCTTGCATGTTTGCTTTAAAATATCTCCATGTCTGTTTCTTTTTATCTTCGGTTTTCTAATATTTATTTTGCATCTTGTCTTGCCATATAAGCTAACATGCTTCTAGATTTATTTAGAGTGATCGCTCGATTGTCTTACCATTACTGACTGAGTTAGTTTTACCAGGTCATTAACATCTTTACAGGAGAGACCAAAGATGTTATTCATATTGATTAGAAAATATCTGGCCAAGGCCATGGGAAATTCCGCTGCTCTTTTTTTTTTTTTTTTTTTTTTTGTGGAAGGGGGTCTGCATGTTTCCAGCATGGAGGCTGTTGGATGAGTGGCACTATGGCACAGAGGTGATATGTAATAGGATAATGAGATGCAACATTCTGAAGCAGAGAACAGTGAGTCATAAAAGGTTGTGGATGTAATCTTGCAGTGTGGAGGATTACTGGATGATATGCTACCAGATTTAACTGAACCAACTGAGCCAATGATGAATCAGCATTGTCGTGGTCAGAGAAAACTGTGTGGTTAACACAGAAATGCAGTTGTAGACTGAGAAAAACTAGATGGATTTAGATGGTAACATGGAGGTTACTGAGCAACCTAGAGAAAAGGAGGTTATAAAACAGGTAAGTGATTTAAATGTAAAAAAACTAAAAATAATTTCTATGCATTGTGGTTCCACAGAGGAGTATCAAGAAAAACACTGAAATGAATACAAGACCAAGTGTTCTGTTAAGAATAAAGCCTAAATTAAACAAATGACTTGGCTGATATGCTAGTTATAGGATAATATAATAGTACACATATGTGTTCAGGCACAAGATATGAAGGCCTTTATACACATCAGGATGTTAAATTTGGAATATAGGCATCTAAGGGGATGTTTTTGGTGGACTGTGAGAAAAAAAAGCATAGGCACCCATGAAGTGAGTAGTTTGTTCCACAGAATTTAAATCAGAAAAGTTTTCGTATAGTTCACGTCTGACCTTATAGAAAAGCTAAGAAAAGTTTGCAAGTTATGTACAGAAGGCTGATAGCTATTGAAAACTGAAAGGTGATATGAGCTAATGAACTTTGGGAATATAAGGTACAGTATTACAAACTGGATAGTGCAAAATTCATCATTTACCTAGTGCAGTAACTGTGAATGGAAGGTAAGGAATTTTGATATCGGAGCCAGACAAAACGTTATTTTCTTGTGGCTCTATCATTTAATTAAAAGGCATTGAAAAGCATGCAGCAAAAAATGGCTATTCTGTTGTGAGTTACAGAGCAGAGTGTTGGAAATGTCATAAAGATGGACAAAATTTGGTGCACAGCAATGAAAATCAACAATAAATCTATGACTAAAATGTTAATCAGAAATGCAATGCTGTTAAAAATTGCTATGAAAGTAGTAATAAGCATGTTATTGATCTGTATAAAAGTGAAACACTGTCTTGTAAAGAAGAAGCAGGCAATGGCTCTAAAGATCAAAACTGACAGGTGGAAAGTCATTACCAGCAAGATGGGACAATGGAAAGAGAAGGGTTTAAGGTAGATGTTAAAAATGAATGTTTAGATTACATGTTAGATAGTGAGGCTGAAATAAAGAGAAGAATAGAGAAGGGCAAAAGAAAAGAACTATATTAAAGGGAAAATAAAAGATAGGAAAAGGAGCACAAACGTAAGTCATAGTGATAGAAATAAAGGGAAAGATGAGGTTCGTTATTAGTAATCTTAGAATATAGATGACATAATGGATTAAGGAAATAAGGGCTTGTGTTTGTTAAAAATTAGACAGGGTTAAGAGAGATAAAAATGAATTAAAGGGATTATTATGGAATTTGGGGACTGGTTAAATTTGTGGGATAGCAATTATTCCAAAAAAGGAGGATGTAAAAGTGTTAAATCATTAGATGGTAAGGACAGGAGGAGTATCTGTTACTGATTTTGGAAATAAAAAATATCCATTAGGACTATTATTGATTTATATATATATATATATATATATATATATATATATATATATATATATATATATATATATGGGCATCAAAGAGATTTATTTAAAGACATTAAGCAATATGTTACAGCAAACATGGATGTTACTATGCTAAGTGCATTTAATTCTAATATAAGAAAGCAAAAAAATAAACATATCAAGTGATATATTAAAATGTAATTAATGAGTGTGAGAATTTCTGTGTAGGAAGGAAAAGAAAGTTTACTCATTTCAAGACAATGTTAAAACTGAAATAGACTATTGATATATTCAGAAACATTGAAAGCAATTCAAAGTGTGAGCTATGTGGTTAGGTTTACAGATCATTTGACAATTTGGCCAGGAATAAATAATAACAAAGAGGTAATTAAAGAAAAAAATTAATTAAAAATAAATATGGCTAATATAAGTCTGCAAATATTAAACAAAGAAGTAGCTGTTATGGGAAGATCATAATATTCTGATACTATTTATGACACCTGGACAGAATGGTGGATTGGATTTAAGATAAAAATAAAGCACTAGACTTAAAAGTGAAAAAGATATGTTTATAAAATAGGAGTAGAAAGAACATAGACATGTTGAAGAAATTTTATGAGCTAAAACTTGGTAGAGATGCAAAATAATTACAAAAGGAAATAGAAATTTATGAAGAAAAAAAAATATTACTGACATCTTAATTAATCAACAATTTGTTTCAAGGAAATAAGGAAGAAATGAAACATCTAACCATGTTGGAGAAAAACAGAAGAAAAAGGAACAGTTTTATTGCATTCCTGCAGAATTGAGCCCAGTGACTCTTCTACCTGCAACCGGCTGACCCATTTATTCTGCAGTTACTCTTCTAGAACTTCCCTTTGAGGGTTTTTCTTGTCACACACAATGATTTTTGCAGAGTGAAGTGCAGGCTAAATAAGCTGGAGCTCCACAGGGTTGACACATAATGCCCTAGTGTGTGGTGAGTCAGAGCTATCCCACCCACCCTTCCTGAGAATGGTCAACCAGGCAGCAGCCTCGCAGTCCCATCCTCACCTGCCAACTCCTGCAGATACTACTGGAACTCTTTCTGCAGGACAGTATCACTCTGGTTTTTGTTCAAGTGCTTAATGAATGTAAAAATATGGAATAAAAAGGAAAGAAAAATATGATGTGGTAGACAGAATAATAAGAAAAGGTGGAGAAAAAGCTGAAACAGAAAACTAGCCACCAGCAATGTTTGAAAGATTTGAATGATCCTTAACATGGGTATGGTTCGATACATTTTTTTAATTAAATGAAAACAAAGTAAAGGATTATTTATCATTAAGTTAATAATTAATTATTTCTGTAGGAGTTAGAATAAATTAGAATGGTGATTTAAGAGGTGGCGATGATGGCAGAATTACTGAATGAAATGGAAGACTGACTAAAAATAATTGGAATAATTGGTCTTGCAATCAATAAGAATAAAAGTAAGGGGTTTTGAGAAACAAAAGACCTGGAATTTATTTTTTGATGTCATAAACAGTGTTGAGTGCTGAAACTGGGAAGATGAGAGTATAGGCGTACATCGAGAAGATCTAATGGAATGCATTTAAAATCCAATAAAGTTGACAATTTTTCATATTATCATATGTATAGAAAATAGTTTATTTAGTTAATAAAATTGTATTAAGGAATTAAGGTAGCTTGGGTAGATTAAATGCTATATGCTTTGGAAAACAACATGGAATGATCCTGCTGTGGTTAGTTTTGTCTGTTATCTGGGATTTGAAGGTAAATCCTGTAAAAAGATATATAATTTATAATATAACAGAAATTGAAGTAAAGAGTTTGATCAAACCAATGGTGAATTTAAGTTCCATACACATGTAATAGGTGTTCATGTTAATGCTGTATGATAAGAAAAAATGTAGTGGATCAAATATGAAGAAATATGGGAAAACAATAAACTATTTAAGGAAATTAAGAAAATGAAGGAGGTGGTGCGAGTAAATATCAAATACGAAAAAAAGAATAAAAGGTTGACATATTCAATATAGAGCAATAAAGAACATTTTAGCATGAGGTTATAATGGACAGCATTTTATTATACAGATCCTTGGGAGGGAAGGCTTGTGACAAGTAAAAGAGTTGATGACGTAAGAGAGGTTCAGAATTTTCTCTGGATGCTGTTAATAAACAAACTACCAAACTACCTGATAAAGATGTAATGCTTTATAACAAGATAGATGAAAGATTGTGTAATAAGTGTCAGGTGAAAGTAACAGAACTTGCATCTTTATTATGTCTCATGCTAAACTTGCTTTGGAAAAAAATAAATAATGAAACTATTTTCAAATGTCAGTATGGATATGCTCATGTATACATTTTATGAAGAAGACAGAGGGAAAAGACAACTTTTAGATAAAATTATGTTTGCTACAATTTGGAATATCTGAGATGCTAGATGCAAACAGCTGTTCTTTAATAAAAACAGTGCTGAAACGGATTTAATTAGAATAATCAAATTTTAGCTGTGGCAAAAGTGATGAGGTGGATGAAGCAATGATGTTACATGATGATGAGTGAGCGAAGTGCATGGTCCATCTCTTAAACATATTCCAACTTTACTTTAATGCTGAAGCTCTACAGTGCAGCACTACCAAACTGAATAACTTAGCTTGGGACTCGTTATACTTCTACCATGTTACAAGAATTTGGAACTCTATCTGTTCAACTAAATCTGACAGATATGAAAAATAGTTTTAAGGTACGGCTAAAACAACATCTAAACAATAACTGGCTTTACTCCTGCATCACTCCTGGATAACGTAATCAAGTAGTCTAACACTGATATGCTTTAATATCCAATCGGTTACCTTCTTCCACAGTTGCTCTTTCAAGGTCAGTCCACCTTCTCCCTGTCCTCTTTCTTCTCTTATATTTTCCCCAACACCACTATCTACTCTAGATCCTTACTCATATCCCTCCTCCACACCTTTATTTTTCCTCCTCATTCACTGTCCAATATCATGTTTTTACCCCTTATCTTTGTATAACCTTGATATCAGAATTATTCTACTTGCATTTCAACTTCTACTGTACCAAAAAACCTCTATCTCATAAAAAATCAGTCTCCTTCCCTACTAAACTATTTCTATTCCAAAATGTTTGTCTATCCAACAATTTCCTTCTTATCTCTAGTATAAATACAGTTGATCGAATGTTAGTTAAAAGAAAGTACAGTTTCAAAGTTGCACAATGCCAAACTGGAATACTATGAATGGTTTACTATCAAATGACTAAAAACCAAAAGACTGAATCCCAAAAAGACTGAAAATTCAAAATACTGAATGATGGAATGTGCCCCTTCTCCACTGTTGTGTCATCTTGGAGTTGGTATATATAGTAAGCAGATTGTCTGGGGGGCGCAGCCCCCCACGTGAAGAGAGCAGGGGGGCTTGCCTCTTGCATTAAAAATGTATTCAGTATTTTGAATTTTCAGTCTTTTTTGGGATTCAGTCTTTTGGTTTTCAGCCATTTGATAGTAAACCACTATGAACACATAATGATGAAAGTAAAGCGTGATTCATTTTTATGAGTTCGGTATTGTGAATGGAGATCGCGGAACAGTGAGGATCAGGGAATTTACCCTTTTCTTCACTGTAGTATGATCTCTGAGTTAGTATATATAATTTTCAGTGGGTGTGGGGGGGTGCAACGGGGGATTGACCCCTTGTAAAAATGTAAAAGGAAATACAGACTTTCAAAACCACAAGTCTGGTATGTCGAATGTCAATCATTGTGTTTCTGACATTTGACATTTAGGGTAAATAATGTTTTTGTTTCTGAGATATTATTTTGGTCTTTTCATTAACAATTATTTTGCCTTTGACATTATAATAGTAAACCACTTTTAACCATATTGTTTATGTATAATAAGAAATTAAACCTAAAAACCAAACAGAGTATTAGGGCGAAACACAGCTCAAAGGAGTAGTAAAATAAAATGTCATTAATCCGTCTCATCAACCTTCAGTCACCACAGCTAATCCAAGAAATAGACGTCCAAAATAAAAATCAGTTTTCTTTATTGTACACAGGTACCAGAGTTAGCGCTTTCACCTTTCGGTTTCATCAGACTCACTACAGGGTACAAAATCAATGAGTCTTAAATACTTCTAAAGGCGGGAAAAACACTCAATTAAGCTTCTTAACAACAAGCTCTATCAATAAAAATCCTTAGCAACAAACTCTATCAATAAAAATTCATACATACATACTTAAAAACACACTTAAAATTCAAGTACAATAAGCCTATTTCTGTCACTAAACATACTAACTAGGAATAATATTAAAATAAACAATAAATGAATCATCAGACACAAACTTATTTAACTCTAAGTCTCCTCATCCTTAAAAAATGGATTAATGACATTTTATTTTACTACTCCTTTGAGCTGTGTTTCGCCCTAATACTCTGTTTGGTTTTTATTTTATTTTTGGCTGCTTGGATTGGGCGTTCACCTTGTTCCGTACTTCCATATATTACTTAAGAAATTAAACCTATTTAATAATCTTCATCTGTTTTGTTTTGCACATGTTTTTGTATCACATACTATATTGTAAATCAGCAATCTGTGTTTACAAGTATATCTTCTCTATACTGTATAATCACTGAACTTAACCAAGGTTTTTTTTTCTAATTGTATATCTGTTGTAATCTATGTAAAATTTCAAATTTATTTGACATTTTTATCAATGTGAAGCTTTTCTCGTCGGGACTCTACTGAAAATGATTCAATTCCCGTTGAATGTTCAATGTCAATAAAAATAAATATATACATATATGCATACATAAATATATAAATATAAATATGATGATGTTTTGAATTAAATTTTGTATATAAAAGTTACATAATTATATAACCTTTATTTTATGCTATGCTTTGCTGTGCTATGATATGAAATGATATTATATGATATGATATTAGTGTATGATTTTATAAAATGTTTTGAATAAATAAAGAGCCTCTGTTCTTTGCAAAAAGTGCTATGTGATTATTTATATCAATCTGAACTACCACAAGCACAGGTAGATGAAACCTCAATTTAGTATCTCAGCCTAAGTGTATTCAGGGGTGCAGCACTGCAGTATTATACTGAGAAATGGAAACAAGCACCTGTAGTGGGACTTGTAGACATAGCCTTATGATCTACCTGACACCAACGGCAAGTACACTACCTGTTGAGTCATCGATCGTACCGCACACACCATCAAATCAAAAAGTATGACTATAAAAATGATACTCCAATTATAAAATGAACAAAATAAAGAAAAACTCAGTACAACTCAAGACCAGATTTCAGACATTTGATTTTGCACCTTTTATTCATAGTTATCATTATTAAATATTCTGTCATACGAAGCAAGCAAATGAAATGAAAAATTCCCAAAGTGTTATGTGTATGTATTATGTGTAGATTACTGTCGCTTTAACCATTTGTACTTCTCATGTTTATATTTGCTTGACTACCCCTCCCCTTTTCTGTGCCTAGCTCTGCCTCACTGTAATTTATGTGCCTGTAATCATCTTTTTAGAGCACAAGTTTATATTTGAACTACAGTCTACAAAATTAAGTTCTTATGTGTTGTGATCTGCTGAGCAGTCAGTGTCTCTCTAACACCTTTTGTCTTCATTGCCCTGCTACTGGGGGTAACTAGTAGATTTCTAAGGGCAAATGAAGCATTTCTGGCCACATTTAAAAAAGGAATGTCAACATATGAAAAGCTGTTTTTCACACTTCAGGCATCATGACGAGTCTACTGACCACAATGTCCTTCACAAGGTGAAGTAATATCTATATATACTCAACTTTATGTCTTGTACCTCCACGAACTAATGGCTTAACCTATGACAAAGTGTAAGAAAAAATGACCCCATTCTATTGGCTGTCTTTTCTACACCTCTGCTAGAGGTGGGACACAAATGGATACAAAGCAAACTGCTACCCAAATATAAATAAAGATTTATTTTGTTATTTATTTGTCTTTGCTGACTGGGAAAAGTTAATTTTCAGCAGAGGTCGGGGAGAAAAGCTCCAGCAGAGACATTGAAAATACCCATGACAGATCAAATTATTTACAAAGGTACCTTACATAGACAGTTCTTAAAACAGTGATATAAGCAGATAATTGTTCTCTAGTAACAGCATGTATTTCTTATGTGAAGACATTATACCTGATATTAAATTCAAAGTATAAAACACTTAGTATACAAACAATTCACATGCACTATATGAAACAAGCAGATATTAGATATGAGTGACGCAGGTTACAGTACAGATGTTAGGGATAAATAAAACTGAGGTAAGGAATAAGAAGCTTAAGTTGGTAGGTAGACAGTTAAAGTTAGAATGGGGAAAGAGGAACAGTATAGCTGACTTCAATTAAACTGACAGAAATAAAAATAGTTTCAAAGCATTAAAAAAAATGCAAACAATAATCGGCCTTACTCCTGCACCACTCCTGGATAATGTAATAAAGTCATCTAACACCCACATGCTTTAATATCTAATCTGTTACCTTCTACAACCTAAAATATTATATAAAATATAGAATCTCCTGTGAGACAAGATCTGTAGTGTACATCACTTTTTGCAATTGCTGCAAGGCATATTATGTTGGTAAAACTGACCGTAGACTACGTGACAGGGTTTACCAACATGATTATGCCATAAAAAAGCAGAAAGTTGACAATGCCCTTTCTAAACATGCCTTTGATAATCCTGGGCACAGCTTCTGCTTCATGGGCATTGATTTGGTACACTTAGGAATAAGAGGTGGTCCACAACCCTTACTTCTTGAAATTAAAGAGTTGGAGTGGCAACTGTTACTGAATGCCTTTGCTCCACCAGGCTTAAACGAAGCATGTAATATATCGGTAATTTTAAAACTTAAAAGTTACCTTAGGCCTTGATGTAAAGCCTTTAATTGATGGAAACATTTTAGCTCCCACTTTCAGGTGTATGATTAGAATTTAAATACTTCACTGCCTATGCTTAGAGATGATTGTCCAAGTTAATTCATTAATTTTAATGTGTTTTTAAATAAAATTTTTTAAATATTGTGAAACATTTTTTAAAATATTGTGAAACATTTTTCATAAAAAATCTTCTTAGATATGATGGATTAAACATTATTATGTCAAGACCTGCTGTTGTAGTTAGGTTTGGTTGAATTAATGGTATTATTTAATATGTGGTTGATTATATGCACATATATTTTTTGATACTGTTTGTTACTTTTTGATATCTAACTATGGTGTAACTCCACATCACAGCTATATTACTTGTCAACATTTAATTGATGTTGTTTTATTATTATCTTTTTGGCATTGTTATTGATAGTTGTTTTTAAAAGTGTATAATGCCAGGTACTTGTTTTTTCCTGGCGGGTCCCTTAAATGAATACAACAATAAGCTTCATTTGTAAAGGATGTGATGTCACTAATGCTGTGTTGTGGGGCTATAAAGCAGTAACTTGCTTTATTTTCAATTGTCTGAGGAAGCTACTGCTATTTAATAGTGGCGAAAACGTTTTGAATAAAGTACGTTTACTTTATTTTGGTGCTCTGTGCTACATTCCTTTTTTTGTGCGTTTACCAGTTTGTTTATTCTTTCTTGTTGTACTGATATTAAATTCAAAGTATAAAACACTTAGTATACAAACAATTCACATGCACTATATGAAACAAGCAGATATTAGATATGAGTGACGCAGGTTACAGTACAGATGTTAGGGATAAATATAACTGAGGTAAGGAATAAGAAGCTTAAGTTGGTAGGTAGACAGTTAAAGTTAGAATGGGGAAAGAGGAACAGTATAGCTGACTTCAATTAAACTGACAGAAATAAAAATAGTTTCAAAGCATTAAAAAAAATGCAAACAATAATCGGCCTTACTCCTGCACCACTCCTGGATAATGTAATAAAGTCATCTAACACCCACATGCTTTAATATCTAATCTGTTACCTTCTACCACAGCTGCTCTTTCAACTCACTACTCCTCCCTTGGCCCTCTCCTCTTTCCTCCCTTGTATTTTACTCCACCCCACTGTCTGCTGTATATCCTTACTCCTGTCCACCTCATAACACTCCAGGCCATTATTTTTCATATTCTTTCTTCTCCTCTTAGCCTTACTTTCCTCTCTTAGCAACCCTACTAAACTATTTCTATTCCATAATGTTTGTCCAAATTTTCTGTGAAAAAGAAACAGAAAACTAAACAAAACGTCTGTTTCTCCTCTTTAAGTTTAATTAAACAGAAGTAGTTTATTAAATACAGCTCAGGATCTTGTACACTTGACCCTTCTTATCTGGTGGTTTATCTGGTGGTTTCTGGTAAACAAAAAGGTATTCATCTTTTCTTGAAAAGATTCAGGAAATTGAATCTGGAGAGGAATATGATGGGACAGATACAGTTTTTTTCTCCTTAGATTTTTGATTCAGAGTAGAGCATGCTATCTAAATCATTCTTTCAAGGATTCTCTTTCTCTAAGACTATTTACAGAATGTGCCAATGTTTTCAGTAGAACGCTGAGGTTTCAAAGTCCCTTAGAAAATACTATGAATGTTTGCAACTGGAATTCCCAGAACCTCCTTCTATTCCCCCAGTGATGTCAGCATTGGAAGATATGTTGTCGTAGCCTGTGGTTTCCATGATAGCTCACTGATATAACCTGCTGCATATAAGAAAGTAGATAGAATGTACAAAGTTCCTCAGTCTTTCAAATTTCTTTACAGTCATTCCAGACCTGACCCATCAGCAATAGCATTAGTTAATACAAGCAGCAATCGCTTTAGCTAATACAACTGGCACAAGCATTTTGTTAATTCTAATTCTTCCTCTTCTGACAAGAATGATAGCACAATTGACAAGTTTGGGAAAATGTGTATTCTTCTGCATCTTTAATTTTTGGAATTTTGAATTGTCAGGCTCATATGTTAAAGTTTACTCTGACTAATTGTGAAAGTATGAAGCATGTTTTATCTGCAAAGCATTTTTATGACTATGTCTACACTACATTCAGGGCTGTTGACAAGATTTGCCTGGCTGCATTCTCAGAACATCACAGAATATGCAAAAAATGACATTTTAAATTATCCTTTGGATACAGATTTAGTTCACTCTCTACAGCTAAGATTATTAAAAAATGCAATGAGGGGAATAAGATGATACAAGGAATATCTGAGATTATTCAGCCCTCCTTCTCTAAATTTTCCATTGGATTTTCTGATCCCTGATCCAGTTTTGGCCAGAAACAAAATAAACATTCTCAGCAAAATGCTGGTAAGCAAATGTTTAAAAAAAGCAATGGCATCGAGGTTCAAAAAAAAAAAAAAAGAAGAAGAAATCAGGACCCACCCAAAACAAAGGACAGACAAATAAGTCAGAATTACATGAATGGCATGCCCCCCACCCTGGCAGTCTCATCTCCCTTCAGCAAAACTTAATTCTCCAGTTCTCTCCCCTTGGCAACAGATTATTTCAGACAAACGGATTCTGAGACAAGACTGATTCCACAGGGTTACTGATGGCAGCATGAAGAGATCCCTTTTTCCAGGGTAATATTCCATATCCACTGTCCAAACATCTCTCTTTCATCCTGTCCTACATGACATGCATTTTCAGTGGGTAATAGAAACAGTTCCTCCTCCCAACAGTTGGGAAGATGTTTTTTTATTGAAGAATGTTTCTGGTGCCAAAGAAAGAATATGCCTGGAGACCAGTTCTAGACTTTTCCTTCATAAACGAGTGTGTGATATTGCCGGAGTTCAAAATGTTTTTACTTCAGAACCCATTGCAATTTCTTTCTCATTTCAATTTTTGATACTGTTAGATTTAGAAGATGGTTATCATAATATTCCTTTCCATTCAAACTTCAAAGTTTTTTAAGATTTTATGTGCTTGGATGACATTATCAGTTCTCTGCATTAACCGTTGGGCTGTTCCCTGTGCCAAGAGTGCTCACAAAGTGTCAAGTTCAAGTTATAGCCCATTACAGGCTACATGGTATCCACATTTGTCCATATTTAACAACTTGCTTATCTTTGCAGGCTCTTTTTCAAAGTGTCAGGAATCTCTTAATTGAGTGAGAGATCTCCTATGCAGACTGGGATTTCAAGAGACCACTCAAAAGTCATTTTTGACTCCATCACACAGCCCTGTGTTCTTCAGGTGTCTGGTAGACACTTCAATACAAAGAGGATTTCTTAAACAGGAAAAAAGAGATCTCTACTTAGATCTGTTCCAGGGGTGTTCCACTCAGACTTCTGTTACTGCAAGAGAATGCCTCAGATTTATGGGCCTCATGGCATCTATGATTCTCATGATACCTATGACAAGACTTTACATGAGAAATATATATTTGTATCTGAAATCTCTTTGGTCCCAGGGCCAACACCCATTTATCTTTTCAGATTCCAGTTCTAGGATTGGTGAGAAGAGAAATCACTTATTGGAAACATCAAATATCTCTGAATCTATGTTTCTCTTTCTCCCCTCCTGCTCCAAAGCAGTCAGTTACCACAGACACATTCAATGTTGTTCGGTGAGCAGTGTCAAAGGGATAAAATGCAAGGAATCTCAGACAACAAGACAAACACAATCACTTATCAAGGCAGTCAACTATCTAAATTACCTTTGGTCCCTAGGACCTCTTCAAGTTGTTATACCACTGTGATGTGATGCATAAACAAGGACGGGGAAACCAGGTCTTACCCCTCTGCAGACTAGCCATGCTAGCTTGGGATATAGCTTTACAGCAGAATCTAACTCTACAGGCATCTTATATTCGGTCAGAGCAAAACTTTGTGGCAGATAAACTGAGCAGGACAAAGGCAGACCCTCATGACTGGAATCTAGATCGGGGGTTTTCCAAGATTTGATCCATCTGTGGGGAATTCCACAAGTAGACCTTTTTGCCTCAACTCAAAACAATCAGCTGACAAAATTGTGCTCCATGATTCCATGCAAGATGGCCTGGAAGGCAGACGACTTTTCTTTTCCTTGGGCAGGAATGTTCCTATATTCTTTTCTACCATTTCCACCAATATCCAGAGCCATTCTGATGATTCTGAAGGACTCCCCTAAGATTATTATGGCGACTCCATTCTGGACCAAGAAAAAGTGATTCTCCCTTCTTTTGGAATTGGCCAGGAGCAATTACCACAAGCTTCCTTACAGACTGTATCAATTCACAATAGAACAGAGGTGCTTGATACATCCTGATATCAAGCAACTTCAACTGACTGGCTTGATGATAGGGCCTTAATAACAATTAGCCACCTGTTTACTGAGGACATGCAACAGATAGCAATAGATGCAAGAAAGCCAGCTAATAGAAAATCATATATTAGTAAATGGAAAGTGTTTTCCACATGGTGCCAGCAACATACCCTGCACCCATTCAAGGCTACTGTTTTTCTGTTTTTACAATAGTTATGTCAATTACTTCCCTATATCCTATCTTACACCAATGAATCTACCTCTTTCAAGACATTCTCATCTCAAAATATTTGTGATAGAGTTATTGGACAAAAGACCTCCAGAAAAACCTGTGGTTCCTCATTGGGAACTTAATTTTGTGTTAGAAAAGGTAACACTTGCTCCATTTGGACTAGGTCATCTGGTTGACTTGAGGTTCTTAAGATGAAAAACTGATTGCTCTGAAGTCTGCAAGAAGATTATCTGAGTTTCAAGCTCTTATGGTGGGCCATCCTTATCTAATTTTCCACACAGACAGTGTTTCCTTGAAAACTAATCCTCTTTCATGCCTAAAGTGGTATCTAAGTTTCCTTTAAGCCAAATATCCATATCCCTGTGATCTTCCTTGAGCACAAACATTAAGGAGAAAGAATACCTTGGATGTCCACAGGCAACTCAGATACTATCTTGACAAAACAACTATTTTAAAACTCTTTTAAAACTTCTAATCAGTTGTTCATTTCTTGTGAAGGTAATAAGAGATAACCTGTTTCAAAGCAGACTATTTTCAAATGTTTTTCTCTGGTTATTACATTTTGTTATTCCAGTAACAACAGAACTATTCCAGGCAGTGTTAAGGCACACTATTCTCAGGCCTTGGCTTCATCTATAATGTTTTGGAAATGGTTGGATTCTAGAAGTAATCTAGAAGCAGCAACTTGGTCATCTTTATATACTTTCACAAAGCACTACAAGCAAGATTTCTTCTTCAGGTTTGAGTCAAGCTTTGCTAGGAAAATTCTGAAGGGTCTCTGGACCCTTTTCCTTCCACATTCCAGCTGTTCTAAGCTATGGTAATCTACCCATGTAGTTTAGGCAACTGTAGCAATGATCAATATGTTAGCTTAGGCTACTGTAGCAATGATAATCTAGTTGTATAAGTAAACTTCCCATAACAGTAGATGTTTGAATGATCACTGTTGCAGTAGCCACTCCCTGCTTCCCTCGATCCCTCTTGCTTTTAGTGTGCTTTTTCTATGCCAGGGTGTGGTCATTTGCTTTTGGTTGTCCCTAGCAGCATCTTCTAAGGGCTTTTCCTTCCTTTCTCAGCCTGAAAGCTCTGAAGGGCTTGGCACCGAAACATGTCTTTTAGTCAGCTCAGCTCAAGCTGACTAATGGTCTGTGCACATGGAAGGTGCCCTAAACTTTGTATGCTGGCCTTCTGTTATATCTTATACAGGATATAACCCATATTACTTCAGCTACTGCAACATTGGTCATTCAATGTTATGGTAAGTTTACTTATATAACTGTACTGCCCATAGCCTCCAGACATGTTTTCTGCCAAGCAAATGGAAAACTGAAACTATCATCACTCTGCACAAGAGTAGGACATATATGGACCCAGGTAACTACAGATCCTAAAGTTTGATATGTGTCATATACAAAGCTATGGAAAGAATTATCATGGCAAAGTAAGACATACTAGGCTATTCCAATAGTAGAATGGAGTTAGCAAGGTGTATAAAATTAAGGAGAAACTAGTATAACATGAGGTGTGCTTTAGCAGATAAAGAGTGACAAACTATGTAGAGCTGTATAGAGATAATTATTAGACTATAGCACCATGCTGCTGTGCACATTATACAGGCTCCTTTAGTAAATACACATAAATTAATTATTATGCCAACAAAAATTTTATGTGTAGCAAAAAAGCATCAGCATATGAAACTACTTACATGAATCGCATACTTGTTAAAGTATACAGCCTCAACCTATGTAAAGTGTCACCAACTAGAATAAATTCAGTGCAGATACAATACACTAACAAGGCCTTGTCATTGATGTACACACACACACACACACACACACACACACACACACACACACACACACACACACACACACACACACGCACACATAACAAACTGAACTAATATATTTCGTGACACATACTTGCCCAGTGGAAGAAGGTAGTGATCGAGTGAATGTGTTGACCTAACTGAGGAAGATATTAGGAGTACATTTCAATACATTCACCCTGGCTCAAAGGTGGAGGTAAATGTGAATTTGCCAAGATTTCAACACAGATTTCAAGACTTTTCTGCTTTGTAACCCAACCAATGAGATCCTTTCCTGAAGAAAGCTATCAGTTTTTATATGGTACTCGGCTATTAGTATGGAAACACAAAGTAAAACAGGTTTTTGTTTCAGTTACTGAAAGCAGACACCAAGGATCTAGGGGTAAGAAATAACTGATTTAGACAGTACAATTAAATAGTTATGTGAGTGGACACTCACCCATTAGGTAAGCAGCCTTTACAGTCTAAGGACTACTCCTCTGGGGGGGTGGCACAGCCACTCTTCAGCAGAGTAGTACTTTGTCTGTCGACTTTACATTACTGTGAAGATAAAGAAGATAGTCAGACTCCCTTCACAAGGGATGCCAGCAGTAACCTGCTCATCATTCCACAGGATATGACAGGCAGATGGAAGGAGCACTTCCAGCAGCTTCTGAATGAAGAAAGCCCCACAGAAGGTGTACTGCCCCAGACACAGCCTACAATGAGAGAAGAGGAGGAGCACACCATACAAGAAGTAAGAGCAGAACTAATGAAATCAAGGCTGAGAGAGCAGCAGGCTCAGACGAGATCACAGCAGACATTATAAAAACGTTGGGTGAGATAGGGGAGAAATGGCTCCTGAGGATACTTATAGCAGTATGGAGAGAAAGGTGTATCCCAGATGGAGAATAAGCATACTAGTGCAAGTATTGAAGTGCAAAGGGGACATTCACAACTGTGGGCAATACTGAGGTATCAAACTCCTGTCGCACTGTGAATGTTCTGGAGAAGGTGATTGATAAATGAATATGCAGAATAGTAAAAAGTTAGATGGGAGATGAGCCGTTTGGTTTAAGATCAGCATGCAGCACAACTGACCCAATGTTTGCAGTGAAAGAGATACTTGAGAAGAAACTAGAAATGAGGAAAGAGTCCTGGGCATTCTTAGAATTGGAGAAAGCAAACGACAAGGTCCCAAGAAAGCTGATTCAGGCAGTCCTGTAATGGTTTGAAGTCCCAGAAACTTTGGTAGAATTCATGCAGGCTATGTACAGGAACCCAGTGACTCAAGTCTAAACAGTGTTCAGTCTCACAAAGGGGTTCCCAGTAGAAGTGGGTGTGCATCAGGATTTACTTCTGAGCCCACTGATGTTGATACTGGTGATGGACTACATTAGCAAATAGATCTAAGGGGGCATGAACAAAGTTGCTGTATGCAGACACTGTGGCATTACAGGCAAACCCTGAGCAAGAATTTCAGCAAAGGATAGGGGAATAGAATGCAAAATGGTAGGCACAAGGGATGAAACTGAGTACAGATAAAACAGTTATAATGGCAGGAAATGGGAAAAATCAGAAGACAGTGGGAATTGAGATAGAAGGGAAATAGTGGAACAGGTTAACAGTTTCAAGTATCTGGCAGTGGTGGTTGAGGAGAAGGGAAGTCTGAATGAGGAGGCCAAGGCTAGAATCAGAGGGGCTGCAGCCAAATAGCACAGAGTGCTAGGTGTAATGTGTGACAAAAGGATGCCAAAGAAGCTGAAAGGTAAGGAATACAAATCAGTTGTGCAAGCTGTACTACTGTATGGTACAAAAACCTGGGCAGTAAAGGCAGACCAGCTGAGGAAGGTAGAGGTGAAGGAGATGAAGGGACTGAAATAGGTGGTAGGATGCACACTGTGGGCCAGATAAAGACATGAGGACATAAAAGCAGAAGTCAAAGTAGCTCCAACTGCATCAAAGGTCAAAGAGAACAGCTTAAAGATTTCAGGCACATGTGCAGAGAAGCAGAAGACAGTCTGGTGAAGAAGATTTGGGACAGACAAGAAGAAGACAAAAGGAGACAAGGGCATTCAGCAAAGAGGTGGATGGATTGTGTGTGAGAAGACCTGTGACATTCAGGCATGTGTGTCAAAGAAGGTGGAAAGTAGCACTGAACTGAGAGAGACAGGGACAGTTAACATGACAGCCTGACCCCATGTAGAAAATGGGAAAAAGTGGGGTTGATAATGGTGATGATTTACATTATTATACAGCCAGGCTCTTCATGTCAAACTGCCTGACTTTGCACTATAACAAAGAATTTCAGTGGGCTGCTGCTTGCTGGTACAGCTTTTCATAGGACCAGTTCTTAGTGGTGTGGTGTGATGTGTGGCATAAGTCCTGCGTTTGAGTGGCCGAGAACACAATTTGATGTCCATAGTCTCAGAAATGAAAAAAAGAGTGAAAGAGAGAAACACTACAGTACTGAATGTTATAAGGAGATAATAAATGTAATAGATTAACATAAAAAGCTAGCTTATTCCTACAAATGGATGAAGAAACATGGTGAAGCAATGTAAGAGAAACTAGGGATTTCTAAGAGTGGAAGAGAGTTAAGTATATGAAAGTGAGGGCAGAATATGTACAGCAGGAGGTGTACTGATTGACAAATAGTGTAGCATTGTACAGAGTAAATTATACCATAGCACCATGCTGCTATGCAAGTTATACAACCATCACATAGTAAGCATCCATGAAATTAATTAGTAAGTCAACAGAAATTTGTGTATATCAAGTCATCAGCGCATGAATCTAAATAAAAGAATCGCATAGTTGTTAAAGGGCACAACCTCAACAAATGTAAAGCATCTCCAAATATAGTGTTGCTCGTTTGGTCAGGACAAAACTGACAAGCAGTTGTGGTTTCATTTTAATCAACTTTATTATATACAAACATATCTGGAATGAGGCTTTGTAACTTAAACTTAAACATACTGTACATGTTCACACTCCGGCTGTTCTTTCAAAATGACTGCTGCATGCATGTGCTCACTATTTATATGCACATACCTACATTTGGAAATGCTCCTTAAAGTTACAACACACGCTCTGTTCTATATCCTCCCTCTTTGAGAAATTGCTCATTCATTAATAACATTGATCAACATGCAATTGTACAGAACTGATCCTTTGACATGCAATTATACATGTCAACTCCTCCCTGGTTAGATATGATCACAAGCTAATCACCTTGGAAATCCACATCCCTCCCACCCCCCCAACAAAGGTAACCACCATGAACAACTTCTCCAAAGCTAACTTTGGAATTCTAAAAACAGAGGTGGCTAACTTCACAGCACACATGCAAATGGAGAATAGTTGCATGACCGCCAAACATACACCAATGCACTGTACGTACATATACACAAATGAATGGATCTCGCCATACCCAGTAGAACTAAGACACCCTCCTCAAAAAAAAAGAAAGCCAATCTGGTAGTCCCCTGCCATAAACAAACTCTACAACAGAAGGAGGAAACTAATGTGGAATACGGTGAAGTCCCAAGACTGGAAAAACTCCCTTATCAGCCTCAACAAAAGGTTGAGATCCCTTATCAAATCTTCTAAAGCTAGCTATGAAAACAGAATTGCAGCAGATAGTAAAGACAACCACAAGGCCTTCTGTAGTTATGTATAGAATCTCCATGGCAATACCCAGATTTGATCTGAGCTACTGCACAATGGTACCTCCTATACCGAGCCAACAGATATTGCAAATATACTGGCAGACAGATTCAGTGCTAACTTTACCCCTCTCTCCCCCCCAAAGGTCCAATCACAATACCAGTAGATTGCCAGGCACCCAGTATTACTGCTGCACAGATTAATACAGCACTGTCCAAGGCCAAGAATACAGCTTCTATGGGACCTGACAGTATCCCTGTCTGTGTTCTATATGAACTACAGTGTGAACTGGCACCTCACCTGTGTGCCCTGTTCAATCACAGTCTCCCCTCAGGCTTTGTCCCTACCAAATGGTGCACTGCTACAGTCATTCCTCTCCACAAAGGAGGAGCGACTGCAGACCCCGAGAACTATCGCCCCATTAGCCTGATGAGTCTGATATGCAAAACTATGGAACACATCATCATCAATTTAATAACCAAGGATATAGAAAATCTTCAAACTCTGGATCTTACACAGTTTGGTTTTGTGAAGGGTAGATCATGCCTGCTCTACTTGGCTGACTTCTTTGAGTCAGTCACTAGAGCTGTGGTTGAAGGTAAGGTGGTTCATACAGTTTACCTTGATCTGACTAAGTCCTTTGATACCATTCCCCACTCGGGAATCATAGAAAAACTTACTAAGCTAGGCATCAACCCCTATATCACTAGGTGGGTTGCAAACTAGCTCACAGATAGAACCCACAGTGTGAAAGTAGCTGACTCCAAGTCAGACTGCAGACCACTCATGAGTGGAGTCCCACAGGGTTCAGTCCTGGGTCCTCTCCTATTTGGTATCTACTTCTCTAAAGTCCAGGCCAACACAAAGGGACTCTGGCTGACAAAGTTTGCAGAGAATTGCAAGTTGGGAGCTATTATTATTAACTCCCCAAATGATGTTGACATCCTACCGAAAGGCCTCAATGAGACCAATAACTGGTGTCAGAACCATGGCCTTAAGCTCAATGCCAAAAAATGTATAGTCATCCCCTTTGGGAAAAACCCGGTTCCCTTGAATTACCACATTGATTGTAGTCCACTGAACACAGAAGGCATTATAAGAGATCTGGCAACACAGGTTGACAGCAACCTCTCTTTTGACCACCATGTTGCCACTGTGGTCAGAAAGTCCTTCTGTGTGGCACATCTCATTACTAAGGGTTTGCATCCAGGAAGAAAGAGGTCATTGCCTCCCTCTACTCTTCCCTCATTAGGCCAATCATCAAGTACAATGCCCCATTTGGCATGTACCTCACTAGACACCTGCAACAACTGGAGAGGCCACAAAAGTACCTCACAAAGATGATCCTTGGCCTTAAACACTTGTCCTATATGGACAGACTCAAAAAACTCCACCTATTCTCTGTCTCATATCGCCTACTTAGAGGTGATCTCTTCTTGACTTACAAAGCCATGTCTGACCCAGCTCTGTTAGAAATGCAACATCTAAAGAAATCCCAATCCCTCCACACCACATGCTTCAGAGACCTCAGCCTCATTACCACAATCAACAGAACATGCCAGAGGGACAGGTTCATAAGCCAGAGACTGCCCATGCTATGGAACAGACTTCCCATACATGTCAAGCAGAGCACCTCACTAGCCCTCTTCAAGAGAAATCTTGATGAGTGGATGGGAAATAGAAAGTTCACCCCGGGGATCACTCCAGTGGCTCTACTCAACAGAGGCACTAGGAACTAAGGTTGGGTGGCATGATGCCAGGATAATCTGATGGGCTAGGCTTGTAAAGGCTCCAGGACCATTAGCCTAGTACACACCTATGAACCTATGAACCTATAAAATAATAATGTCCATGTTGCTATGCATTTCACACTGGGTCTAGAAATATGACCAGATTGCTTAATATAAAAATTGGAAGTAAGTCTAGCAACTGGGACTGTCTTTACAGAATGTTCATCTTTGGGGACATCATCAGGAATGGGAGTAGGTATCGAGACACGTTTTACAATTGGAACATTGTCTGGATTGTTCTGAGATCTAAAGTCTGTATCACAGGTACAATGCTGCAATATTGATTCTGACACAGGAAGAAGATGCCTGTGGTTTCTCCTGTATTCCATGCCCTCAGATTCTACTAGATAGGATCTTGGCTCGGCACATATACCTGTCACTTGACCAATCCAGTCGAAGCCTCTCGCAGTTTGCATCCTCACTGTCTCTCCTTTTTCCAATGGATGAAGAAATATGCTCTTTTTCTCATAACTGGACATCTGAAAAGATTTCTTTCTAAACAGGTGGGCTTTGATTGCTCTGTTATTTTTAGCATTAGGCACCAATAAGCTGGAACTGATAGCAAGGTTGTTCTAGTTTGCCTAGAGAGAAGTCTCTGAGCAGGCGAGCCAAGTAGGTTGTCATGGGGTATATACCTGAGATTAAGTAGATTCAAAAAGATGTTGCTATTAAGTGTATTGTAATTTGGAGTTAGTATTCTGGAGTTAGTATTCTGAAGAAGTCTGAGGACGAAAGCTTTGAATAAAGTGTTTCTGTTATGCTAAAAACTAATACTTTGACTTCCTGTTGGTTCCAGTCTTTTTTATTTGTTTTTTTGTCAGTATTGTCTCACTTTGACCTCTAAAGCAGTTTCTTTGCACCCTGTACTGCATGTTCAGCCAAGCTGTGGGTGTTCTGGACTGCTAGTAATATGGACAAAGCCCCACTCTTTTCATATTTCTGAAATAATTGACTGGTAAACTGAGTACCGTTGTCAGAGATAACTCTATGTAGACTACCATGGACTGAGAAATGACATTTCAACTTTGTAATAACAGTACTAGACATTAGGTTAGGTAGCAAATCAATTTCAAACCAGTTTGAATAAGAGTCTACCACACTAAGTAATGCCGATTGTTCTACTCAAATATGTCAGTAGCTATTGTTGACCAAGGTAGTTTAGGAATTTGGCTTAGCTGAAGCAGCTCTCTTTGCAAATGCGGTTCAGTACTATTGCGTACTGAACAAGAGGAAAGCATTTTATCAATGTCTTTCAATAGAGAAGGCCAAAATACTAGTCCTCTCGCCCTTCTTTTTGGTAGATTCGGAACCTGAGTGGCCACGATGTAAAATCTGAATATACTCATGTTGTAAGGAAGTAGGAGCAACTTTACAACCTTTGAAAATGATACCATCTTCCATCAACATTTCATTTTAATAAGGAAAATAAGGTTGCACTTCTGGCAGTACACAAGATTGCTTTGAAGGCCATCTGACATTACTGAAGTGTTTGAGCTTTTGCAAAACTGGATCAGTCATTGTATGATCTCTCAGCTCATCTAATCTCGTGGTAGAAAAATTATGCACTTCCATGACATCAAAGTCAAAATTCGATGCATCAAGCTGTTCAGTAGTATTTCTGGGTGATCTGGATAAGGTATCAGCCAGATAAAGAAGTTTGCCTTTTGTGTAGGCCATGTTCAAGTTATATTTTTGTAATCTGAGCATCATTCTTTGTAGTCTTGCTGGAGCTGTATGCATAGGCTTCTTTAAAATAGTAACTAGAGGTTGATGATCAGTCTTGATCTGGATAGCACGGCCATAAATATAATCATGGAAGTTAGAACATGTGAACACAATTGCCGAAAGTTGCTTTTCGATTTGAGCATATTGCATTTCAATTTGGGTAAGAGTTTGAGATGCATAGGTAACAGGTCTGCCCTCGTTGAGAATAACTGCACCAAGACAAAACTTTGAAGCATCACAAGAAAGAATTACTGGTTTATTGACATCATAGTATCTCAATGTAGGTGGGCTGAAAATTCTCTGCTTGAGGTTATCAAATGCTCTCTGGTGCTGTTCTAACCATGACCAGGTAATATTTTTTGTGTGTCAGCTCTCTCAAAGGTGCTGATATCTCACTGAAGTCAGGTATAAACTTGCTCAAATAGTTAACCATACCAAGGAAATGCTGTAGGGCTTGGACATTGTCTAAAGCTGGCATCTCAAGAATGGCCACTTGTTTGGATGGGTCAGGTCATAAACCAGTAATAGTGAATAAATGACCTACATATGTGACTACTTGAAACCTGAATTTACACTCTAGAGGATTGAGCTTCAAGTTCACTTCACGCACTCTAATGAGAACTTTTCTGAGGTTTTTGTCATGCTCTGCTTCTCCATTGCCTCCAACCAGTAAATCATCCACAATAATGGCACATGGATAACCCAAAAAGTTGCTCCATTGTACACTGAAAGACTTCACTTGCAGAATTTATACCAAAAGACATCCTGCAAAATCTGTATCTACCAAATGGAGTACTGAATGTAGTCAGTAGTGAAGATTTGCAATCAAGCATCACTTGCCAAAATGAACTCTTTGCATCCAAGACAGAAAAAACAGTGGCATTTGGCATCAGGGCAGCAACCTCCTTGACTGTACACATAGAATGATGGGGTCTCCTTAATGCTTTGTTCAAGTCTCTTGGATCAATGCACATTCTGATTTTATGGGAGCTCTTCTTATGAACAGCTACCATGAAAGACACCCACTCAGTTGTTTCTGTGACTGGACAAATCACACCTTAACTGCAGAAAATTGTTTACCTGGCGCTCAGATATTAGCATGGAAATGCCAAGTAAAACAGGTTTTATTTGAGTTAGTGAAAGCAGAGACCAAGGAGCTTGTGGTGGGAAGCAACTGGTTTAGAAGTGGAACCTAATGGTCACATGAATGGATACTGACCAGTAATGTTAGTGGTCCTTAGAGTGTAAGGACTCATTCTGAGGATAAGATGTCATGGCCTCTGTCCAGGAGAGAGCAGGAAGTTATCTAATTAGTTTACATTATTGTGAATCTTCACTCTTTATGTTAAACTTGCTTTCATTGCACAGTAACAAGTAAATTCTATATGTTCATGGCCACAGGTACAGCTTTTGCATAGAGTCAGTTCTCATTGGTGTGACATACAGCAGAGCTCTTGCTATTTAACTGGCAGAGGAAACTATTTGATGCCATTGGGCTATGAAAGGAAAGAAAAAAGAGAAAAACACTACAGTAATGGATATTATAGGGATGCAATAAAGTTAAAGCAAAGGAAGTTAGCTCATTTGCAGAGGGAGGAAGAAACACAGTGAAGCAAAGTTCTTAGCTATTAGCATAGAAACATAGGAAATAATGTGAGCATATGTCTATCCTACAACACAATATGAGGTTTATATTGGAATGTGCTACAGTTTACAATTATTTCATGTAGAGAAAACTGTTAGGAGGTTATAAGAAATTCATACAAATATGCATATGCCAACAGAATAGGCAAGATGAGCAATGTTTTATATAAATATTCTGTAAAATGTCATCAGTTTTGGGTTTTCCATGTAGTTGATTTGAAAATTCAGTCTGTGCATGGTAATACTTCTTCTTTTGACTTTTCTTGGTTAGGGGTCGCTACAATGGATCACATGTCTGCTCATGATTAGCAGTGGAGTTTTACGGTGTCGAGTTCCCAGCCCGGCACCCAACCTTACACAGAAGGCACACACTTGCAAGCACTCATGCCTAGGACTAATTTAGAGTGTTCAATCCACCTACAGCATGTCTTTGGAATCTGGGAGGAAACCAGAGCACCAGGAGGAGACCCACACAGCCATAAGGAGGACATGCAGACTCCACACAGCAGGCGCCCCAGGTGTGGATCGAAACAGAGAATGATTTGCTGTGATGTGGCAATGCTAACCGGTGCACCACCACCACGGCCACCCTTGCATGGTGATACTAATAATACTAATAACATTCTAAAGAAATATTACTGGCAGATTTTACATGTAGCCAAAAGATCTTCTTCTTTTGGCTGTTCCCATTAGGAGTCACTACAGCGGAACCTCTGTTTCCATTTCTTCCTGTCCTCTGAGTCTTGCTCTGTCACACCAGCCACCATGTCCTCTCTCAACACATCCATAAACCTTATTGTAGGCCTTCCTCTTTTCCTCTTACCTGGCAGCTCCATCCTTAGCATCCTTTTCCCAATATACCCAACATCCCTCCTCAGCACATGTCCAAACCAACATAATCTTGCTCTCTGGCTTTGTCTCCAAACCGTCCAACCAGAGCTGACCCTCTCATATACTGATTTCTAATCCTGTCCATCCTCATCACACCCAGTGTAAATCTTAACATCTTTTACTCTGCCACACCCAACTCTGACTCCTGCCTTTTTGTCAATGCCACTGTCTCCAACCCTTATAAAATAGCAGGTAATTCCTGTAATTACGGCTGCACAGGTAAAAAACACACTCTCCAAAGCCAGAGACAAAGCTGAGTCTAGCTTTGTTTGTATGCTTGTTATTTCCCTGGAATGCTAATTCCACCTAAAACGCGGCTTCTCAGCGCTTCTGTGAATCCCTAGTGATATCTGCATTGCTTACTGTACTTATTTCCTTGCTTCGCTTGAAAGAAAGTTACTGTTTGTCGTTTTTGCATTTAAGTTACCTGTAACACATTGCACTTGTTACCTGGCACTTGCTCACTAAAGCAATTATAAGTCAGCACTAAAAATTAAAAGCACTACACCCTCGCTCCCCATTGGCCTTTGTTTTCAATTATAAAGGAATTCCCAATATTATTCTAGCATGTCCAAAGGTCAGTTGTCAATCTCCTCTCCGGTCCAGCTGGTGAATATGGGAATCTTGAGGCAATGTTACAACTGCCTCATGTACACAGACATCCCTCTCCTCCTCCCAACAAATTCCAACACATGTGAGAGATGCAACCATATAGCCAAACTGGAGGCTAAGCTCTCTCAACTCAGTACTGGCATAGCCAGTCAGGAGGAGAAGGAAACCACACCCACTACAATTCCAGTCTCACATAGACCTACCATGACAGCAAACCAAACACATAATCACACAAAAACATACTCGGAGGCTCTAAATAAAGATCTGCCTAAGCAGCAGAGACCTCCAAAGCAGACACCCAAGCAACCGCTACCCCAAAACAAAACACATGCAACACATAACTCACAAAGCCAGTGTGCCGAACAGTCACAGCCCTTAAGGCTAAACAACACACCTGATACACTTGTAATAGGTGACTCTATCGCCAGGCACACTGACGTCCCGCTCACCAGGCTGAACAAGGAGAAGGTCATGGTGAGCAGCCTGTCTGGTGCTAGGATCCGCCACATAACACAAGCACTCAGGTCACTCCAAGGCAAGTACAAATGACTCAGTCATTGTCCATGCTGGTGTGAATGACCTGAGATGTACCTCCCTGGACTACATGAAAAGAGACATAGAGGAGCTCTCTGAGCATGTAGCCCAGGCTGGTATGACCCTGACCTTGAGTAGCATCTTACCCTCACCAAGAATGATGCCACAATATGAAGACAAGATGATCAATTTCAACAATTGGCTTAAGTATTGGTGTCATTCAAAGGAGATCCAATGCCTGTCAGCTTGGGATGATATGCACGACAAGCCACGATGCTTTGCTAGGGATGGCTTGCACCTGTCACCGCTGGGCTTTCGGATATTGGCAAAGGCTCTTGCTACCCCCATAGTGCCTTTTTTTAGGCAAGGCTCAAAAGACAAACCCACCTCCATAGGTATCACAAGGGATAAGAAACTAAGAGTAATGCTACTCAACGCTAGAAGTCTAAACCTCAAGATGCACACTCAAACTCTCCTTAGCATGGAGAACATCGATATCTGTGCAGTAACAGAAACCTGGTTCAGGACTCCCGAGAGCACCCCAGCACTACCAGGTTATACCTCATACCATGCTTTTCAGCCCCAAAACTTGGACCGGACCACAAAAGGAGGGGGAGTATCGATATTCATCAAAGATACCCACACCTCCAGGTTGGTGGCAAAGCACAAGCATCAGAGACTATCCATGTGCAACTAACAGTGGGTAAAACTGCCTTCCAGTTTATAGCCTGCTACAGACAACCCTCCCAAACCCAGGAACCCCACTCGGCCTTCCTGAGAACACTGGAAAATATGAAGGTCTCTCCGAACACCATTATATTGGGCGACTTCAACTACCCAAACATAGATTGGGAGCATTACTCTAGCTCCAACACCCTTGCCCAAAGGTTCCTAGAATTCATAAACTCAAATGCTATGGAACAACTTGTTACCACTCCCACAAGAGGGGAAAACATACTGGACCTGATCATCACCAACATGGGGACTCTATGCTCCAGACCAGAAGTGTATCCTCACTGGTAAGATCAGACCATAAACTGATCTCACTGGATATTCACATCCCGACCTCACCCCCTGCCCAGAAAACCACAGTGAAAAACTTCTCTAAAGCAAATTTCACACTCCTCAAAACCGAGGTGGAATCTTTCAAAGCCCCCGGGCCTGTGGAAAATATGGCCCAGACCGCAGAATCCTTTATAAATGCATTCTATGAACACCTTCAGGAATGCATGGATCATGCAATCCCAAATAAAACCAAGACCCAATCCTCCAAAGGCAGACGACCTGTCTGATGGTCCCCAGCCATAAACAAACTATACAATAGAAGGAGGAAGCTACTACATGATAGAGCAAAATCCCAAAAAGGGAAGGCATCTCTGATCAGTATTAGCAAAAAACTAAGGGCACTCATAAAATCGTCAAAGGCCAGCTTCGAGAGAAAAATTGCACAAGACACTAAGGATAATCACAAGGCTTTCTTTAGTTATGTTAGGAACCTGGGTGGGAATTCCCAGATATGCTCAGAATTAGTCCAAAATGACAAAAAATACACTGATCCCACAGACATTGCCAACATCCTAGCTGACAGGTTCAGCGCAAACTTCTCCCCCCCCTCCCCACCAAAAGGGCAAGTATCTATCCCAGCAGAGTGCTGCCCCCCTGCCATCTCAGATGCTCAGGTGGGAGCCGCCCTCTCCAAAGCAAAAAACACAGCATCAATGGGACCAGACGGTGTCCCAGGCTGCGTCCTACATGAACTCCAAGAAGAGCTAAACCCAAACATAAAACTACTGTTCAATCTCAGCCTTACTACAGGATATGTACCCAAAGAGTGGCGTACAGCAACAGTGGTCCCTCTCCACAAAGGTGGTGCCTCAACAGACCCTGGAAACTATCGCCCCATAAGCCTGACTAGCTTGGTCTGCAAAGCTATGGAAAGGATCATCATGGACCTCATAAATAAAGATATTGGGGACCTACAGACACTGGATCCTACCCAGTTTGGCTTTGTTAAGGGCAGATCCTGCCTCTTAAACCTGGTTGACTTCTTTGAAACAGTCACCAAGGCCATTGACGAAGGGAAGGTGGTCCACACAGCCTATCTGGACCTCGCAAAAGCCTTCAATACAATACCCCACTGGCATTATAGATAAGCTCACCAGCTTAAATATAAACCCCTATGTCACTAGATGGGTTGCAAACTGGCTCAAGGACAGAACCCACATGGTTAGAATTGCTGGAGCCATGTCAGATTCCAAACCAGTTACAAGTGGCATCCCACAAGGCTCAGTCCTGGGACCTCTCTTGTTTGGTATATATTTCTCGGAGGTACAGGCCAACACAGAAGGACTGTGGCTGACCAAGTTCGCAGATGACTGAAAACTGGGCGCCATAATCGACTCTCCAGCCGACACAAGCATCCTCCAAAAGGGCCTCATAGAAACAGACAACTGGTGCCAGAGCCATGGCCTCAAGCTAAACACCAAAAAGTGTATAGTCATCCCCTTTGGCAAAAACAAAGTGCCCACAAATTACCACATAGGTGGTAATCCATTAAGTACATAAGAAGTAATTAGGGACCTGGGGACCCAAGTTGATAGCAATCTCTCATTTGACAACCACGTGGCCAAAGTGGTTAGAAAAACATTTTATATAGCCCATTTAATTATGAAGGGATTCACATCTAGATTAGGGGAGGTCATCATGCCTCTTTACTCATCCCTCATCAGGCCCATAATCGAGTACAATGCCCCTTTTGGGATGTACCTTACCAAACACCTGCAGCAACTGGAAAGACCCCAAAAGTACCTCACCAAGAGGATCAAAGGGCTCAAACAGATGCCATATGCTGCCTGGTTAAAGAAACTCCAGCTCTACTCAGTGGCATACCGCCTGCTCAGAGGTGACCTGTGCCTGACGTATAAGGCCATGTCCAACCCAGAATTAAGGGACATGCTGCACCTCAAAAATCCAAATCCCATCGAGCTACACTCGAGAGACTTGAACCTCAGCACTGAAATAAATAGGACATGCTGGAGGGACAGATTCATAACCCAGAGGTTCCCTTCACTCTGGAATAAAATCCCAGTCCAGGTTAGGCAGAGTCCCTCATTGACTCTCTTCAAGAGGAATCCTGATGAGTGGATGGGAGATCGTAGGTTTACCCCGGGTATCACTTCTGTGTCACTGTTAGACAGAGGCACAGTATACTAACCTCGAAAAAGGGCATAGCAAAATTAATTTAAAATGGGTGGCGAAAGCCAAACATACTCTGGCTAGGCTTATAAATGCCATAGGGCAGATAGCCTAGTATGAACCTATGGACCTAAGAACACAGCATCCATGGGACCTGATGACATCCCAGGCTGCGTTCTACATGTAGTACAGAACGAACTGGCACTCCACCTAAGTAACATGTTCAGTAATAGCCTCACCTCAGGCTTTGTGCCAACTGAATGGCACACAGCAATGGTTATCCCACTTCACAAAGGGGAGCCGCCATGGACCCTGGGAACTACCACCTCATCACCCTGACGAGCCTGGTTTGCAAGGCTATGGAATGTATCATCATGGAACTTATAAACAATGACATTGGTAATCTCCAAACTCTGGACCCTATCCAGTTCTGGTTTGCAAAAGGCAGATCATGTCTCCTAAACCTGATAGACTTTTTTGAAGCTGTCACCAAAGCCGTAGATGAGGATAAGGTGGTTCACACAGCCTATCTAGATCTCACCAAGGCTTTTGACAATATCCCCCACTCTGGAATTATAGATAAACCCACTAAACTAGGTATAAATCACTATGTCACAAGATGGGTTGCCAGCTGGCTCACTGACAAAACCCACACTGTGAAAGTAGCGTACTCTAAATCCAACTTCAGACCAGTTACAAGTGGAGTACCACAGGGTTCAGTCCTGGGTCCTCTCCTGTTTGGTATCTACTTCTCTGAAATACAGGCTAACACAGAAGGTCTTTGGCTAACAAAGTTTGCAGATGACTGCAAACTAGAAGCCATAATCAAAACTCCTAACAATGTAGACATCCTACAAAAGGGCCTCACTGAGACAGATGCCTGGTGTCAAAGCATGGCCTCAAGCTCAATGCCAAAAAGTGTATTGTCATCCCTTTTGATAAAAACTCTGTACCCATGAACTACCACAAAGGTGATAGTCTACTTAACACCGATAGTGTGATAAGAGACATTGGGACACAGGTAGACAGTAGTCTATCCTTTGATAATCACATCACCACAGTAGTCAGGAAATCCTTCTATGTGACACACCTCATCACAAAAGGTTTCTCATCCAGGAAAAAAAAGGTCATTGTTCCCATCTACTCATCACTCATTAGACCCATTATAGAGTACAACGCTCCTTTTGGTATGTACCTCACAAGACATCTACAACAACTGGAAAGGCCGCAGAAATACATCACAAAGAGGATTACCAGCCTCAAACAGATGCCCTATGCAGCGGTCTCCAAAAACTCCAGCTTTACTCTGTCGCATATCGCCTACTCAGAGGCGATCTCTGCCTAACATACAAAGCTATGTCAAACCCAGAGCTGTTGGACATGTTCCACTTAAAGAAATCCCAATCCCTCTGAGCTACATGCTCTAGGGACCTAAACCTTGTCATCATACTAAATCAAACATGCTGGAGGGATAGATTCCTGTCCCAGAGACTTCCCATACTCTGGAACAAACTACCTAGCTATATCAAACAAAGCTCCTCATTAGCGCTCTTAAAGAAAAATCTTGATGATTGGATGGGAGATAGGAAATTCATTCCGGGGATCACTTCTGTGGCTCTGCTTAACAGGGGCACAGGAAAATCCAGGAAAAAAAAAGGTCATTGTTCCAATCTACTCATCACTCATTAGACCCATTATAGAGTACAACGCCCCTTTTGGTATGTACCTCACAAGACATCTACAACAACTGGAAAGGCCACAGAAATACCTCACAAAGAGGATTACCAGCCTCAAACAGATGCCCTATGCAGCGGTCTCCAAAAACTCCAGCTTTACTCTGTCGCATATCGCCTACTCAGAGGCGATCTCTGCCTAACATACAAAGCTATGTCAAACCCAGAGCTGTTGGACATGCTCCACTTAAAGAAATCCCAATCCCTCTGAGCTACATGCTCTAGGGACCTAAACCTTGTCATCATAATAAATCAAACATGCTGGAGGGATAGATTCCTGTCCCAGAGACTTCCCATATTCTGGAACAAACTACCTAGCTATATCAAACAAAGCTCCTCATTAGCACTCTTCAAGAAAAATCTTGATGATTGGATGGGAGATAGGAAATTCATTCCTGGGATCACTTCTGTGGCTCTGCTTAACAGGGGCACAGGAAAATCCAGGAAAAAAAAGGTCATTGTTCCAATCTACTCATCACTCATTAGACCCATTATAGAGTACAATGCCCCTTCTGGTATGTACCTCACAAGACATCTACAACAACTGGAAAGGCCGCAGAAATACCTCACAAAGAGGATTACCAGCCTCAAACAGATGCCCTATGCAGCGGTCTCCAAAAACTCCAGCTTTACTCTGTCGCATATCGCCTACTCAGAGGCGATCTCTGCCTAACATACAAAGCTATGTCAAACCCAGAGCTGTTGGACATGCTCCACTTAAAGAAATCCCAATCCCTCTGAGTTACATGCTCTAGGGACCTAAACCTTGTCATCATACTAAATCAAACATGCTGGAGGGATAGATTCCTGTCCCAGAGACTTCCCATACTCTGGAACAAACTACCTAGCTATATCAAACAAAGCTCCTCATTAGCACTCTTCAAGAAAAATCTTGATGATTGAATGGGAGATACGAAATTCATTCTGGGGATCACTTCTGTGGCTCTGCTTAACAGGGGCACAGGAAAATAATTTTCTTGGGTGGCAAAAGCTAGGGTACCACTTGGCTAGGCTTATATAGGCCCTAGGGCAAATAGCCTAATACCTACCTATGAACCTATGGTCTCACTACCCTCTTGTAGATCTTCCCTTTCTCTCTTACTGGTACCCATCTGTCACAAGTTACTCCTGACACTTTTCTCCACCCACTCCACCCTGCCTGTACTCTCTTCTTCACCTCTCGTCCACACTCACTATTACTCTGAACTCTTGATCCCAAGTATTTAAACTCATCCACCTTTACCAACTCTACTCCCTGCATCCTCACCATTCCTCAATCCTCCCTCTCATTCACACACATATGTTCTGTCATAGTTGTGCTGACCTTCATTCCTCTCCTCTCTAGAGCATATCTCCACCTCTCCATGGTCTCCTCCACCTGTTCCCTACTTTCACTACAGATCACAATGTTATCTGCAAACATCATAGTCCATGGGGACCCCTGTCTGATCTTATCTGTCAACCTGTCCATCACCATTGCAAATAAGAAAGGGCTCAGAGCTGATCCTTGATGTAATTCCACTTCCACCTTAAATGCACCTTAAATATGTGTAGCCAAAAGATACATAGACATTATTAAAAATAAATATGTAGTTATAAGGTTTTTATACGTAAAGGATGACCTACTATCGGAAGTACTGCACCACATGCTCATGTTCTCCCAATTCATTGATGATGACTCAAAAATACTTGTATTGAGCATAAAGTTAACAAAACATGTTTTTTGGGAGGGCAATCACTTCTGCACCTCCCATGTGCAATAACGCCCTCATACTCCAATCTTTAAATACATTGCCTCCCAAATCCCACTAATTCAGAGAAAATATATTTAGTGATCATGTCTATATGCTTGAGTCTCTCTAACTCAAAAACACAAATTAATTTTTAACTGTGAGCAAGTTCATAGGTCAATACTAGGCAATTATTCTGCAGACTGTGATGTGCCTAGCCAAAAACCAGACACTAAACAAAGGTGAGAATCAAACACTGTATCTTATGTCTGTGAAGTAAACACCTTAACCATTATACAAGCAGCTGGAAGATGGCTAAGTTGAGTTTAACCATAAAGGGGAAGCACATTATAAAGTATTGCTTAGTGCAAAACAACTTATCACCAGGAAACAAGTTTGCAGCAGTTTTATTTGTAAAATTGTATGTATTTTTATAAATTTATTATTTTGTAGTTTTAAGTCCTCCATTTCTGGATGGAAGTCATTTGCATATAAGTTATTCTGTCCCCATTCATGTTTGCCTGAAGAAGCTATATGGCATTACTGTGAAAGCTCTACCTTTCTTTCTCTGCAATAAAATTTTTTGGTACGATTACTTGCTGGTTCATAAAGTGTTTGGATTTAGCTGCATATCCAGCTGCCTTCTGCCTGCTTTGGGGAATTTTAAAGTTTTGAGTTACAATCATATTAAGAATTAATTATGATACTTCTTTTCAAATGTGAAAGTCTTACTGATGGACCCTCATAAATAAAATTGCACACACTGCAAAATCCACATTTATGCATGCCATAATTTTTCATAGTGTCAGGTAAAACATTTTGTATCATCATTTTCTATGTACTGCTTAATACACCTGGATCTCTTACACACAAAACTAGGAGACATTCCAACAGCCCTGTATACATCAGGATTACCACTAAAAAAATCTCCAATTCCAACCGATAATTTATTTTATGTTCTCATCATCAACAGCATGCATAAAATAAAGCTGTTGGTAAATTTCTTACTAGTGTCACTAGCTCTTTTACTGGCATGTCCTTTTCCAAAATGGGGTAAAAACTCAAGTCTTTTCTGTTTAATTTCCTGAGCAGTATGTTCTAATAAATTCAGTTCATAGCCTGTATCTAAAAACATTTTGACAATTTCATCAATAGGTTTTAAGAAATTGCCTTAGTTAGTGGTTAACCTGGAAACTCTAATCATTTGGTCATTATGTACCAAATTGATTATGTGCAAGATATGGAAAAAATGCTTAATAATCAAGATGAATTGTTTCTTTAGCTGAAACACATTCTAGACATAAATATATATGCAATGTTTTATCAGGTTGGTTAGCTAAGTGTTCCATTTCCACTGAATTCTTTCAATATCTTGTGGATGAAAACCAAAAATAGCAGATTTATTTGGTATACCATAACTTCACTGCCAAGTTTTCCCTTTGCCTTTCAGGCCAATAGTGTCAGCCTCTGGTGGTGTTGCTGAATGTATTTCTGTGTTTTTGGACCATTTTTTAAACCCTTCAGTCCAGAAGGTGGACAGCTATATAAAAGACTTGTTTTATTTTCTTTATGGGCTAATTGTTCCTGGCTAAATTCACCGATTTTTCATTTGATACCATTAGTACTATTTGGGAACTGATAGAGGTTAAGCTAGAGAACAATTTTTTGAACCTTTAATGGTAACTACTATCAGCAAAGCAAGGGTATTGCCATGGGGGCTACTGTAGTACCCTTCTTTTGCAAATATTGTTATAGGGTGGTGAGAAACACAGGTTCATCAGTGATGTTTCTATTAAAAAAATAGAACAGTTTATTCAGGAAGTGAATAGCAGCTTTGTTGAGACCTGTGCTGATATTACATTCAAATTAGGGTGACTCGTTTTGCAGAACTTTACAATATGCACATAATTCTTATTGTATATACCATTCCTGACATATGTCCTGTCCACTGTTCACGTCAAGATGCTTATATCACAAAGTGTCCACTCCATTGATATGTCACTGTGTGTGACAGTCACATAATATACAATAACTGTGCAGTCAGTACTGTATCATGTCAATATGTGATTACTGTTTATGCAACAACTGCCTTCATTGACATGCCCTCATCTGCTGTACATTAACATGTTTCACCTATCCTCTTCCCCTGGGTTCATGCCTACAATTCATCTCTGTGCCCCTTTTCAATATACACACTTTCCCTGACTTTTTATTTATAATTCAGTCTATGTACACTTACTAATAATTCACACAACCTTTATTCAGTATGTCTGATGCAGGTTTTTACACTACTCTGCACTGTGTACACTTTCATGTAATGTGCTGGATCTATATACATTGCTTTATTAAAAACCCTGGTAGTCGTTGTGGTTTTCTGCTCAGTCCTGCAGACCTAGTTTGCCTGTAGGTAAACAGGTATACATATCTGCAGCTGTTTGTGTTGCTTTACATGGTCTCCTGACTGGCAACACTGTTGTTGCCATGAAACTGTGCTTGTTTACATTTAAACGTGGTGCGTGGCATGCATATGTCATTAGTGCTGCTGCTTACAGCACAAACACATAAAGTCATTCTAGGCTTTGTACTAAGCCTAAGTGACGTTATTGAATCGTCAGACTTATTTTCACACGTCTTCCAATGGAATTCTTTCTTCCTTTTACTATTTTCCAGTTTATATATTCTTCATCACTAATTTGTATGTTCTTTATCACTAATTTATATATTCTTCATCACTAATTTGTATATTCTTCATCACTAATTTGTATGTTCTTCCATCACTAATTTGTATGTTCTTCATCGCTAATTTGTATGTTCTTCATCACTAATTTGTATGCTCTTCATCACTAATTTGTATATTCTTCATCACTAATTTGTATGTTCTTCATCACTAATTTGTATATTCTTCATCACTAATTTCTGACTCTTTTTCTGTCTCTTCTCTATCTTCTTTTTCTTTATTTTAATATTTTTCTTCTTTCAAATTATCATCAATTTCAATGTCCATTTCTTTTTTTTTATTTTTTTTCTGTATCCTCCCCTTTCTTTACTATTCTTAACCTCTTTTTACAGTCCATCCACAAATGCCCAGTTTGTTTACATTCATAACATTTGTGTTCACATTGTTTTTTTTCCTAGATATATAACATTTTTATAACAATTTTTCACAAAATGTCCTTTTTCCCCACAAAAAAAAGTCTTTGGTTATCCCCAATATTTTACTACACCCCTGTTATCATCAAAATTTATAACACTTGGAATGTGCACAATTTTCCATTTCCATTTTCAGACCATTACAGTCCTAGTCCTCAGTCCATAAACCTCTATTGTCAAAAGATTTTAAAATGTCCATCATTCCTTTACCAACATTTTTAAATAACTGTTTAAAGTCTCTTATTCGACTTCCATTTCTGGAATTGTACATGAATTCTTCTTCTTCTTTATTTTTTTTTTGTTTCCTGAAATAAAATTCTCACATAATCGTTCCATGGATTATCATTTTGTCTCTTTTCATATTCACCTTCCTGCTGCAAGCTAGCATTCACCTCTGCTCTCTCCATCAGCTTCTCCATGCTGCCACTGTCCTCGGATCAAAATGTGCACATGTAATTACATGTAGCTCTTCTGCAATTATGAGAACATCAGGTAGGGGAAGTTCCCCAATGCCTTATCCAAAATCCCCCTACTGGTATCAATACTACCTCAAGTCTTCCCTGAAAAAGGCCTATAGACTAGCAGGAAAAGTCTGGACAATAATGGGATAAAAACTAAATAAATAAATACATACATACATGCATGCATACATACATACATACATACATACATACATACACATCAATCAGTGGAGATGAAAGTCTGAAATGCAGATACAAAGTGAAAAAGAGAAGCTCTCTGACAATTAACTGCTTGGAAATAATGTAGAAAATGTTCAACAGTCACCAAAAATCCCAGCAGAAACACAGCAGAGGTGTAGAAGCAGTATAAATGCTTTCTGTTCAGTATATCATAAAATGCCAATAGCAAGTGATACCTGAGGTAGAACAGTATCAGCAACAGTCCAAGTTATAAATATTACAGACCAGTAATCAAAGAATAAAAATGTAGTTTATTTTAAAACAGGGTAAGCACTTTTGCTGTACAGCTTCATCAGACCATAAATGCAAACACTGAGCTAACAATTACATACTAACTACCAAGTAAAATTGATACAGAATTTATTAAACTCAGATGGATTTTTAAGTTAAGATCACACTTGGGTCATGAACTCAATGAATATGTATCTATGAAATCTGTTTTGAAAAGAAGAAGGCTGAAAAGGTGATTTTTAAATGTCTTTTTTTTGTTTGTTTTTGTTTTCATGTGTTTTATTTATTTATAACTGAAGTTTCTTACTGTGTATGCAGTAGCTTAGCAATTTATGATATGCCTGAAAAGAAGAAGGCTGGAAAGGTGATTTTTGCAGGGGTTTTTTTTGTTTCCGTAAGTGTTTTATTTATTTGCAACTGAAGTTTTTTGCTGTGTATACAGTAGCTTAGCAACTTGTGGCATGTTTGAATCTCATTTGTGAAAAAGGTACAATTTTACTTAGTAGTTAGTATTTAAATGTTAGTTCAGTGTTTGTAATTATGGTCTGATGAAGCTTTACCGCTAAAGCGCTTACCCTGTTTTATAATAAACTACACTTTTATTCTTCGATTACTGGTCTGTGATATTTACAACTTGGACTGCTGCTAATATAGTTCTGCCTCAGGTATTATTTGTTACTGGCATTTTATGATCTACTGAAAGGAAAGCATTTATACTGCTTATACACCTCTGCTGTGTTTCTGTTGGGATTTTTAGTGACTGTTGAAAGTCTGAAATGTTTTCATTAATTTTAAATAAGCTTTCTGACTTTTGTTTTGTTTTATTCTGCTGCGATCCAAGGCAAGAAAAAAAGAAGAAATAAGAATCCACTCTGGCATCAGTCTGGCATAGGGTTACTCCAACAATCAGAAGTGCTCTTAAGGACATCAGAAATTTCAGTCAAACAGTATCTCTTGGGGCTACTGCATGAAGTAATGAGGAGTCCTGCCTATTGTCTGAAATTGTATCAGGTAACTGAGACAGTGTAACTGAAATAAAGCATAGAGATAATATGCCAGTGCAGAAGCACAATCATATGATCATTTTTAAATATATATATATATATATATATATATATATATATATATATATATATATAGGTGTACTTTACATGGTCGACATTTCAGAAAGTCGACTTTCATATGGCTAAGACCATAGGATCAGAATGCCGACCATGTAAAATAAACATAAAAACATAACAAGCACTTACCTTAAACTGTTAGCAGGGGGGCTTTGCCCCCTGCACCCCCCATGAGGGCTCTCCCCCCACACCCCCTGTAACTTTAATATACCAACTCCAAGATCACACTACAGTGCAGAAGTGGGAAATTTTCCCATTCCACACTGTGCGGAGATAGCAGTTCCCCATGGTCGGCTTTCCAAAAGTCGATCATATGGTCTTGGCCATATGAAAGTCGACTTTATGAAAAGTCGACCATGTGAAGGGGACCCATATATATATATATATATATATATATATATATATATATATATATATATACACACACACATATATACATGTGTGGTTTACACTGCCAAGTGGCTAGCCTGCAGTGGTAGTTCAGATGCACATATATAAAGAGAGAGAGAGATAAAGCTCTCTCTCTCTCAATATATTAATATAGATAAATAAATATGTATAGATAGATATCTATATATAAATAGATATCTATATCTACACATCTCTCTCTCTCTCTATATATATATATATATATATGCATATATATATATATATATATATATATATATATATATGTATGAGAGGTGCAGATATTCATAAATGTCCATGATTTTTTGTCTCATAGTTTAATCAATTTCAGTTAAAGATTGTGGTTTATCTAGCAAATCAATGAGGACTGCAGTCACTAAATAATAATGGCAGACATTATGATTTAATAATTAATAGCCTTTAAAAAACACTCGTGTTAATGCAAAGCCTGTTATTCTAGTAAGATTGAAAGTATATAAGGGCAATATTTGCCTCTAATTTTGGTTCTTTACCCCCATTAGTTTTGGCTTTCTTCTTGATTTTTGAGATAACAGGTTGAGACATTTGTGGGTATCTAAAAGTTCCCAGTTGGCCACATACTTTTTAACTTTTTAGCAGGGTCGTAGATCAGCATTGTACTCAAACAGTGGCTTTCTGTGGTGTTCTGGGCATAAGGTGTGTAAAAGCAGCTGAATATTGCCAGTGTTTTTGGCTGCGATTTCTTCTGTGTGGATGAACTCTCTGTTTATGTCTCTATGTTGGATTTTATCAATTTGGTTTTGTTTCTTCTCCAATCTCCACAGCTGTATAATATACATCTTTGGCCATTTGTGCTTTACCTTTTGTCCTAGTCAAATACAGAAATGTATACAGAAGGTGATGATCTGTTTGGAGATGCAGGACAATAAGCACTATTCCCAAACAGGATTATATATCCCTGAATTTGCCTTCTTAGTTTTTGGGGGAACTAATGTTTTCTTAGCTTTGAATAATAAGCTTAAAACACAACTTATTTTCATTGGTCAAAGACTAACACTAAATTTCTGTCCTCACTTCTGATTTTTATGTTGAAACCACCATTAAATAGAAATGTTGTTGTAAAATGGCTGTAAGATACACCTTACAGCATTTAAAAACCTATTACTTAGACCTAGAGCTTAATTCTCTTAAATCCTCCAAACATATTACCATAAAATCTCGTTCATTTAGGGTGCCTTAACAGCATTGGTGGAAACTAATAATAAAACAAGTGTGGAAAAGCGAGAAGGAAGTAATGTATAAGGATGTTGAGGGGCCAGGATGAGGGTGAGCAGGGGAGGGTTGTATATGGGAAGTATAGGTAGGAATAGTGTGCAGAGGGGATCCTTTGCAGTCCTTTTTTCTAAGGCTCTAGTTCATTTAATCCTGGCCTTGCTGAATGCAGTCAAACAACAGTATGCAGTCAGTAAAATATATGGCATGGGTGCATGCTGAGTCAGTCTATATTATAAACAGTTGCATTTTTAATCATAAGAAAATGCTGCTACTGGACAGGCTAGATAAATGCTAGATACAATGACAGTAAAATGGTATTAGGAAAATTGAACACCATCTAAGTATTTATGTTATTTAGATTTTCTATTTTTCAGCAATGGGCACTGTTAACATAGTTACTTTCTTCATTCATCAGTTTAAGAAAATTATGACCACAATAGCCCTCTTTAAGAATTATTCTTATAAAGTTGAACAACAGTTGTGGAAGTACTTTGCCATCAGTCAATAAGCCACAGTTAAGATGCCTGAACAAGTGTAAGAAAAGCAGAAATCAGTATAATGGTTGATTTTGATGAAGCTGTCGACAGTTAATGACTAAAGAAAAGTAACCTGTTAAGAAGACCTACATATAATTTACAAAGTGGGACTTCTAGAATGCAGAAAATATCAAATTTTGCTTGTAGTTTCAGAATGAGCTATGATAATTCCTATTTGATACTTTTTGAAACTCTTGGAAGAAATTATTTTTTTTGTATAACTAAAGAAAAAAATCTTCACATAAGGTGCATTTGATTTGTTTCACATTTAGAATAAATATCCCTACAAGCTAACTAAGAAAGACTGCCTAGAAACATGTTTTTAACTTGATTTGTTCAGTCACTCTTTGACCTTGTAGATCAGTTAAGAGATTGAGCACTTAGGGCTGCAGACATCTTTCATCTTATAGTCCTGGGAATTATCCCCCCATTCTCTACTTTCACTCTGAGTCACTCTGGGAAGGCCATTTACTCATTTAATTTCTAACTGAATGACTGCACTCAGCTGTCTCTTTTCAGTGGCAGACTGAAATTGCTATCTGGTTAAATGACTTACTCATAGTCACTCAGAAGACTAGCAGGGAGAGAAGGAATCAAACCCTTGGCTGCAGGAATCAGTTCATACCCTTAATCCTCTGCACTAATTACCAAATTTAACTAACCTGTGTCTCCAGGTCATCAATTAAAACAGAAGTTTCTGTGTTGAAGGTCATACATGGTTTCAAAATAATAAACAAATAAAAGGATAGCATGTGCAGATTTCTGCCATTTGTAATTGTTTATCCAGGTCAACTCAATGGTAAAGATTAAAACCCTGACTGTAACTGTTATGACCTCAGGATCAATTACTGACCTATGCATTGAGAAATCAGAAAGAGGAAGATGACACTGAGAGACCAGTGCTGGCTTGCTCATCCTGGTGGAAAGGGATGGCAACTTAGTTCATTCACTGAGGACTGATACCCATATCCTGAAATTGCAGTTTATGGGTTAAGAGGAATTTCCTACCAGCAAACAAGCTGCAGTGGGCATGTGTGGAATGTTAAATACCAAAGGGCAGAATTATGGGTTTTATTTGTGTACTCCAACTGCTGAGGGAGCTTCCACTGTCCAGTAAAAAAAAAAATCCACCCCTCATGGCTGCTAGGATGATAGTACTTCAGCTGCCCTGGTCTTACACCTGCCCTCAATGGAGGCAATGGAAAATGAATGAGTGGTTGGAGGGAACCTACTTGACAGCTGATGGACATTCAAGAAGGAATGTCATAAAGAAAAGAACCTTACTAATTCATCCAAACAGTTAAATCAACTTCCTCTTCTCCATGATTGCAAAATCTCTAGTTTGGCAAGTGAATAGTTAATAGTTAGTGCTTTTACTGCACTTGTGATCCCTGGCAACAGTCAGCAAAAGAGCTAGTCAGTGGATTTGAAGAAATCAGACAGTACTCATTGGTCAAGAATATGAAGGGAGTTCTTGTTCCTGGATACATTTTTGTTGTTTATTTAATAGCTGTTAACCAGAAGGGTGAGTTTTTGTAAAGAACCTTGCACACTGAGAAAACCTGTACCTTATTTTTCCCACACAGCATAATAGTGATTCTAGAGAAAAATGAAATAAAGCAGTTTTATCAGAAGCATTGATTGTTTCTACAGATAATATTTCACAGATTATTAAATATGATGCCAGGAATTTACATGTACTGTTATGTGAACTCAGATTTGTTTCTACAAAAGAATAACATTTTAGTAGGAGAATTAGACTTTAAAATCCTTCAATTATAAAGTCTTGCGTTGGGTTTTGCCATGATGTTGCCAGTGACTGCTGTGTTTTTGGATCATGTACAAATTGTGTAAAATGTCTTTCAAAGTTATTTCCTTTTGTGGTTTCTCAAATTTCTCCAAAATTGCATGTTTACATTAATTATAAATGAGCTGTAGTGGTCTTCAGACTTTAATTCCTCAAATACCAATGAGGAGTTTGATAACATTATTACCCATCCTATGTCAGCTGAAAGATAAGCGGTGTCCCCTTAGGTATTGTAGGATAAGGCTGCTGACCAGCTGAATGCACAAGTAGTTTTAGTTTGGTTAAACCCTTCTTCTGTTAAGACAGGAAATTCAATAATCTTGATCTGTAGTAGGAAAAAATTAGTCTGGGTTCAGAAGTTAGTGTCTGTAAATACATTTCAAGTGAAATAGCTTTCTAATGTTAACAGTGATCCAGTCTGAAATTCAGCTCTGACTGTTTAACTGTTTGATTTCTGTTTGCATTGCATTGCTTTTTCATTTCCTTGCAATACAAGTAAAGCTAATCTCAGATATGTATTTCAACAGATTGGATGTCCTGAGTTCATTATCCCAATTACTGCACATTTGTACTTTCCCCTTAGCCACTGGTTATGCTCCTGAATTGTGTCAGACTGGCTCTGTAGTGCCTATTTTTAAACCTGGAGATCCCCTCCTTGTTAATAAAGGCACATCTCTATTTCCCCATCAAATCCAGTGTGATGGAAACAGAGAGAAAGATTGTGGGCCTGCTTACTTGTGAAGTATGTCAGTAGTTTTCACTGAAATTATGGGACTCTGGAAACCGCCTGATGCCTTATTGATATTGTTCTCACTGGAGCTGTGTTAATTGATTAGTTAATGCTTGCCATTCTTTTAGCTATGCTGTTCTGATGGATAACTAGGTATCATGTTAGTGATGGTTCTCAGCATAGTTTGTAGATACATGTATTGTAAACCTCTAAAGTTACGATATAGGATTGTTTCTAATATTGGACCTTGTTAAACATGATATCCCATGTGGTTCAGTCCTTGGATCGCTGTTGTATTCACTTTATTTTCAGAAAGTTCACCTGGTATGGGGAGGGGGACAGAATATTTACGCATGTGATCTTACTCATCTACATTTACTTGAGGAAGTTTTTTCAAAAATGCCTTTTCAGAAATTTGGATATGGCTTAATGTGCATTGTCTTATAGTTATTAGCCCATTTTGTTTTATTTTCATGACCTGCAGTTATGGTTGCTATACTGCCTTCTTCATGTGATATTCTTCTAAGAAAAAAATCTCACATTGTCTTACTGCTCCTGCCAGAGCAGTGTGGGGAAAGGTGTTCTACTAGCTGAACTCAAATATTGTCTACATTCATTCACCACCACTTTAAACTAATATACAAATGTAATGCAAACCTTAGCAAATAAAAATCAAATAAAATTTGTCATCTCATTGCAAATACCTATTGGAATCAACACCACTATCTCACTTAACCAAACCAAAATAGCATCCCTTACTTGCCACAGCCATCCCCCAACTTTTCAAGCTACTTCATCAAATCACCCCATTGCAAATCGCACTGAAACTCAATGCAGCCATCCCAGCCTACAGCCTCAGAAGGCAACCTACTGGTGTGTCATCATCCTAAACTACTTCCATGAAACTGCATTATACAGATCAGAGCATCTCTGTTCTTGCCTCTAAATAGTGAAAGTCTCTCCCTTTTAACCTCACCTACCCCTCAAGGTACACCAAGTTCAGGTCCGAATTAAAAAATGTTCCTGAGTTCTCAACACAAATACAAATGCTAGGAAACTTGAGACATTACTTAACTATACATGTTTCCCTATGTATTAACAACTCTTTCTTTCTAATTATCTCCTGTACCATACTATTTCAATAAAGTCTATCCCTTGCTTATGTTGCACTTGTCAGTTCATATCAACTGTTTATCCTTCAGGGATATGTTGCTAGACATTAGTAACATGATCCTGTAACCCTGTAGAATGTATAACTATCAAATTTTCCCTTTACTTCAATCTCTACATACATCTTTTAACTTTCTTTTGCATTCATGCCTATAATACCATTAGTTGCATAACTATTCTGTTATGCTTCTATTGATATTTGTTGTTTGTTGACTTTTATTGTTGCAACGTGATTGTAACCTGGGCTGAGCTTGCAATTGGCCATGCTGTGATAAGTTCTCTACACTGGTAACCAAAACATACATAAATTAAAAATAAATAAATAAACAAACAATGGTATTTGCCTAGAGATTGTTCATGTTTGTATCTATTGTAACATATTGTTTGACTCACAGCTCCCATTCAATTGTCATTTAGGCTGGTGTACTCTCAGGCTCAACTGCCTGCCTGCTGCTTTTTGAAGAAGTGATAGTAGGGAAAGCAATAGGCCATTTTTTTTCTTTTTTTGTTTGCACATAGAACTCAGGCTTCTGTTTATTACTGGTAACTTAGAAGTCAAAATTACATTAAAAATCAAAACACATAATGAAATGAAATACACAAAAGTAAAGCAATAGGTTCTACTTAGGTTCATCAGGTAACATTGTATTGAAGCTGAATGTGGATGAATGCATCCAGTCACAGCTTCTTTTTTAATGAAGAAAGGAAAACATTATGTTTCTTTGTCAAAGGGTAACCCTCTGTACCCCCATTCAGATGGTGTTGCACCAGTACCACCCTTACTTAAATATAACAAGTAAATGATTATACAAATGCAGAACAATAAGCAAACAAAAATAGTGAATTGTTGGCAATGCAGAAATGAAGACAGGACTGGCAATGGTATCATATTAGAAACACCAGTCATCAAATTGTAACTTTTCCATTTGTGAGTGAAAATATGTGATATTGATTGGTAGTTGCCTAGTAGAACAAGTACAGTAATACAATCCTGAAATTCTAAAATGTTCTGAAAGTGCAAAATACTACGTTATAAATGTTTTAGTAGTTTACAATAATTATCAGGTTCAAAAAGCCTCGTATATCCAGAAAAACCTTATAAGCCACTCATTGTAGGGGTTCTCCTAAGTATGGTATAGTAGTAACCCTAACACAGGCTTAGAATGGTTGCCTTCTTGAGAAGCTAGCTGATAGGCACTTAAAAGGGGCAATGTTTTACTTGTTTTACTTAAATTCTTCACTGCCCATACTTATCAACTTATTTGCTCAAAAATTCTGGATAAAGTCAAAAATTCTGGTGGGCCAAAGCCCTAAAATCACAGACAGTTTTTAAATATTGTTCTGCAGGTTGTGCATCAACATGCTTTTTTTGAAAAATAAGGAGTATGACACTCATAGCATCTGCCATTGCTAGCTGTAATCCTTAGTGGTTACTTAAAAATCACAGAGTTTACTATGGGCAATGCAAAAATAGGAATAAAAAACATAAACATTCTGCAAAATTAAGCACAGCTGAGGAGTATGGTACTATCAGTTTACTTTGTAGTAGTCAATCATAGTCAGATCTTATAACGTGATTATTCTGCTTATATTGTATGCCATTTTGTCACTTCTACTTTTTAAACTTTTTAAATTTGTGTTTCTAACTGCTGTTAATCTAGCCAGTTGGAAGTAGGAGGGGCTATGTTATTCCATATCAAATGTCATGCTAATTAGTGCTCCAAATCTTTAGCCAATGGTACCTCCATTTTAAGAGTCTTGTTCAGATTCTCACTGCCAGCATATTTAGAGGCATGATTGGATGAAGCTGCTTGATCTCTGTTTAAATTATCTATAATGTTGGTTTATTTTTTTCATATACTTTGTTAGCTATTTTATTTGAATAATGTTACATGACCTGTATTTAAACTCACTTATCTACCCTGTTATTTCATTAGCCACTCTTAAGACATGATATCTGCAGCTAACTTCCAGCCAAGCTGTCCTAACATCATCTATATTCACCAGCATATCTAATATCCATAGATAACCCAGAACACTTGAACATTATGGCAAAATTAAATTTCATTCAGCTCCAGCCCCATCTGTAGGCATCATGGTAGCACTCAGTGACTTGAGGCAATGTAGTAACTGTTTTATGCTTGCCAGTAACACACTACTGCTTCACTGGAATAAGTAAGTACTTGAGATGTGTAAATATTCACCAAGTTGGAGGCTTCCGTCTCACACCATAGTACATTAAATAAGCTAAGCATTGCATGCACACATCTGCATCACTGAACATCTCGGATATAGTTTTATATGCTGTTATGAAATCGCTTCTCAGGCTTTGGAATCAGAAGAATGTGATGTCAACCATAAACTATACTACCTCCCACCATCACTACAGACCTCTACAAATATTACACATGCTTCAAAGAGTCACAAAGGCATACTATGTTAGCAAACTAGTTGATGACTACAACACAAGTTGTAAGATTTGCAAGTGCTACCACAAAAATCAAAAATGTATCTGGTATAGTCCCTCAGACCTCAGTTCTAGACATCTTCCTATTAAACATCTATTAGTAGTTAGAGCCATACTAATATTTATTTATTATACTGCAAATGTTTTAATGTACTAACTCTTATTAATTTTACAAAGAATAAATTCAGGTAAGTCAAATACTCTACAAATAAGTATTATAGCCCATATTATATACTCCATGACTGAAAAGAAGGTCAGCCAGCTTGCCTCTCCTCAGTTGCCAGCCTCGTAGCACTTGGTCAACACAAACAATGCAGCAATTACCTAATGTTGACAGTAAATTAACTATTACTTACCTCATTGCAAACTGTCTGTGAGTTATGCAAACTTTGGCTAAGGTGGAGGCATCACTCTGACATATGGTCTCAGTCTGTGAGGACCACACACTGTCACAGCACTCCATAAGAATATCTGAAAAAAATATAAACTGATGCTGTAAGAAAATTCATTGCCTAAGCCTTGAAGGTCAGACAAGGAGGATATCAACTACCATAACACTTAATACTGCTTCCACAGTTGAGAGTTACCAGAAAAAAATCCCACCAAACCCAGTATACATAAACCCTCTAAAATAAAAATGTACTGTGGGTGGGTGACTCTACAGTGAGGCAAACATTTCTACCCTCATAAGACTAGACAAAAACAGGGTGACAGTGAGTTGTCTTTCAGGTGCCAAGATTTCTGAAATTGCAAAGGAACCTCAAAATCCTCAAGTGGAACAATTATGATTACAACATAGCGGAGATAAATGTAGGTAAAGAAATGTAAGTAAAGCCATGCAAAATCCTAATGGATATAAAGACAGACATTTCCAAGCTCTTCATACATGCCACAAATGCAGAACAACCTTTGTAATGAGTAATATACTTCTTTCTCCAAGGATGATGTTGATACAAAGAAAAGATGATTGGTTTCAACAACTGGCTGTATAAATGATGTTATTTTGGGGAGATCCATTATGTGTTAGCTTGAGATGAGTTGCTGCATAGCCCTACCTGCTTCAACAAGGATGTCTTCCACCTCTCATTCCAAAGCTTCTGCCCTATTTTGCCTTTTATAGGCAGTGTCCAGCTAATGGATATTCTAATCTGAAAGACAAAACAAATAAAGAACTTGACAATATCAAGGTGGTGCCACTCAAAGACATGAGTCCAAATAGCAAATTTTCTGACCATGATGCATTACTGGATTTGGAACACATTTTTATGTGTATTATTACTGGAACTTGGTTTAAAAGTGCAGAAATCACTCTCTCTATATCAGGGATTTTGACCTACCACAGCTTTGAACCTGATAGGTTCATAGGCTCATAGGAGGTTACTAGGTTAGCAGTCCTAGAGCCTTTACAAGCCTAGGCATGTTAATCCCAACTATCTCCAGTTGTTCTTTTTGGATAGTTCATAGAACATTGTGGGTCTGTGATCAACACTGGCTACCGCTGTCCATGAGGGACATGGGTGCCAACCAAGGGGTGAATTTGCAGTCTCCCATACAATTATCTAGGTTGCATTTGAATAGGTTCAGTGAGGATCTCTGTTTTACATGAATAGAAAGTCGAGTCCAGAGAAGTGGCAGTTTCTGGGAGACATATCTGTCTCCTCTAGCATGTTCTGTTAATGTCACAAGCTAGATTGAGATCCCTAGAGTGAGTGACTCTTGTGCCATTTGACTTGTGGATGTGCAGCATTTCCATTAGGACAGTGTTGGAGATTGCCCTATAGGCCTGGCAGAAGTCACCTCTTAGCAGCATATAAGATACAGAGTAAAGTGACAGGACTTTCAGCCTGCCCATGTAGGTCATGGTTTGGAATCCCTGTATTTTCTTAGTGAGAAACCTCTGAGGTCTCTCCAGCTGCTGCAGGTGTCTCATGAGGTGCATGTAAAAGGATGCATTATACTCTATTAGTGGTCTGATGAGGGTTGAGTACGGTGTAGTTATAACATCCCTTGACCTCGATGCTATGCCCTTGCTTATGAGGTGTGCTACATAGAAGGCTTTCCTTACCACTATGGAAACTTGGTGGCTAAAGCTCAGATTGCTATCAACCTGTGATTCCAAGTCTAGCATCACTGGGTTGGAACTCAGGGGGCTGCTGTCAATATTGTAATTTTAGGAATTCCATTTTGCCAAAGGGATTTATAATGCAATTTGTTTGCATTTACTTTTAGACCATGGCTTTGGCACCAATCATTTGTTTGTGTTAGCCCTTCTTGTAATATGTTGACATCCTTAATGGACTCAGTGATTGCTCCCAGTCTGCAATCATCAGTGAACTTGCTGAGCCAAAGGCCATCTACTTTGGCCTGTATTTCTAAGAAATAGATGCCCTAGGACCCAGCATAGACCTCTGTGGTACTCCACTGGTGACAGGTATACTGGTGGAGGTGGCGTCACCAATTCTGACAGTGTGTTCTGTTGTTGAACAATTGGCTACCCATCTAGTAATGTAAGGGTTAATCCCTATCTGGGAGAGTTTCTCAATGATGCCACAGTTGGGGAATTGTGTCAAAAGCCTTGGCAAGGTCAAGATAGGCTGTGTATACTGACTTGGCTCTGTCCATGGCTTTGAGACATTCTCAAAGAAGTCTACCATGTTTAATAAGTATGATCTACACTTAATGAAGCCAGACTAGGCTGGGTCCAGCATTTGGAAGTCACGTATGTCTTTGTTGATAAGGTCCATGATAATTCTTTCCATGGCCTTGCAGATGAGGCTGGTTAGACTTATGGGTCTGTAGTTCCCAGGTCAGTTGATGGCCCCCTTTGTGGAAGGGGATTACTGCTGCTGTTCTCTACTCCACTGGAATAAAGCCAGTTCTTAAGTTATGATTAAAGAAAATGACAAGTGGGTCCACTAGGTCTTGTTTTAATTGTTTAGTAAAGTAAACAACCTGAGATATTATCTGGTCCCACCGAGACCATGTTTTTGGCCTTGGTGAATGCAGAGATGACCTGTTCTCTAGAGATACTAGGCAGAGGGCTGGTGTCAGGCATGCTTTGGAAATATGGTAGGTGGGGATAGGTAGATGAAGTTTGCACTGAATCTGTCAGCTAGCAGGTTGGCAATATCTTCCAGTGTAGTATGAGTCATCCCATCTACAACCAGTTTGGCACATAGCTGAGCATTCCTTTTTGGACTGACATCAGCAGGCTTGCTAAAGTAGAGCAATGGGAGGTGCAGTGTCTGTGAATGGCCTCAAAATGATTCATCTCCCCATACACACACGCACACACACACACACACACACACACACACACACACACACACAGTTTTATAATTGCCATGTCTGGGATTAAAACTATTACCTAACTAGTATGCTACACTATAGCATTACGCAGTTATCGCAAGCGCCACGGAGCACTTTGGATTGGAGGACTTTGGACATAGTTAAGGAATGCCTTAAGAAAATCCTTGGCTAGGGATGCGAGTTTAGTTTTGCAATTTGCTTTAGAAGACTTTACAAGATTTTTGATTTTCTTGTTTAGGCTTAGGAGGGAACTCTTCCTCTGCAGAGTGATATCCCTCTTGCTTTTAGACAACAGTTTCTTCCTCTCATTATATAATCAGTTTATACTTGAAATCCACCACAGTGGCTTGTTTTTACGGAAAGACCTAGTTTTGATCTGGTCAGGTATAGCAAAGTTTATGCAGTTGCTTAAGTGATTGTACAGGGCAATTGCGTACACTTCTGTATAGTGATCATTGATGTCTGCCATTGCAGGTGATACAAAGCTTTTTATAGCATTGCTTAGTAGGCTGTAGTTAGCTTTGGTAAAGGTTTTTATAATGTTTGTTCATGTGAGCATGCCAGTGGTCTGACCTAACCAGGGAGGGTATCACAGTTGAGGAAGTACAGTGACCCTCCCCCCAAGTTAATGAGTACTACATCCAGAATATTAGATCCCCTAGTGGGAGTACAGACAATCTGTTTCAGAGCATTTGTGTTAACAAAATCCAGGAACCTCTGGGCAAGTGTGTTTTTGCTTATGTATGTCCCCAGTCTATGAAATCTCCCATGACTAAGGTCTTTGGCTGTATGGCAAGGGATTCCACTACATCGAGGTACGTGGTGTGCTTATCCTGGTTCATGCTAGCAATGATGTGGTATGGTACTTTCCCAATAGTTAATTGTATATGGAGTAGTTTGAGAGAGTCATGCCGTTTGACCAGTCTCGAAGTGTATTTGTCAAAGTATAAATTACTGTAATTAAGACAGATACACCTCCAACTTTGGTTCATTCACACTCATTTTGAGGTCTGAATGTGTGGAAGGCATTGTAGCCTAGCACAGCCAGAGTGCTCTCAGTAGCTTTGAACCATGTCTTGGTAACTGTACAAGGTGAGGAATGCTTTCAGGGAGTGCAGTTTTGTGTTTAAACTCCTAGAAATAAGCAACATGACCCTCAGTTTGTCTCAATTACCAATCTACATAGGAAAATTTGTTGTTTTGACATTGCCTAAAAATGGCACCATGGGGGGAGGCAAGGGCTTTTGCCAGTAATTGAAAGCCTAGGGAGGACAGGTGCAGACCATCTCGAGCAAAGCTTTGAGGTCTGTCTATCATATCCTCCCAGGCTGACAGATACTGGATCCTCCTGGACTGAGACCAGGAGCTGAGGCAATTATTGAAGTCAGTCATTTTTTGTTTATACTTTGACATAACTTGGGTGAGGATAGGGTGCTGCTTAGGGCTAGGGACATACCTTTCCGAGGCACATAATCAGAGAACTCCATCATGTCTCTATTCATATAGTCCAGAGAGGTATGTGTCAAGTCATTGACTTCAACATGGACTATGACAGAGTCATAATGGTACTTGTTTTTGAGTTACTTGACTGCATGTGTGATTTGTCAGATCCAGGTACCTAATAGACAGCTGACCATAACCTTCTTCTTGTCCATTCTAGTGAAGGGGACAACTGTGTGTCTCACTATGGAGTTGCCTATGACCAAGACATTTGATGTGTTTTGGGGACAACTGTGTGTCTCACTATGGAGTTGCCTATGACCAAGTCAGTTTTATAATGGTGAAGGTTGGTATAATGATTAAGGTGTTTAGCTTACAGACACAGGGTTTTGGGTTTGATTCTCCCATGGAGTATTTGGCTAGGGAAACTGCCCATCCATTGTGGCAGGATTTTTCTGAATGAGTTATATGGTTAGGAAGTGGGCTAGCTGGATTTAGTTGCAAACAGCAAAAAATGATACAGTAAACAATGTGCAGTGATGGCTTAAAGTATACTTATTTTTCATTTTTTAGTGGATGCCTTGGATTTCAGTGCAGATGCACTCCAGACCTCTGACTAAAGTTACCAAATGTTGAGCAGCTCTGGTATGCAGCGTGTAAACCCATGCAAATAGGAGGCATATATACAGGCAAATTTAAACAGTTTTAACATACCTACCAATGGGAAAGCCCCAAACTGAGTCTTTCTCCAGCAATTCCAAACTCAGAAGGGTCCTGAGCTACACTCTTCTGCCACAAGGGTACAGGGAGGTCCTCTTAATGTAAGATGGGTAGTTTAAGAGCACAGTGATACCAAACAGTCTAGATTCAGCAGGTCTGAATCTAGCCTTTGATATGTAAGGCAATGAAACACAATTTCTCGATGTGAAGGAGTAAGGGAGAGTCACTTAAAAGTCAAAGTGCATGTTTAGTAGTTACTATTAGATGACCTGTAATGGTACCACCCTCTGCACAAACTGGCAGCTCTTCGAGCAGCTGTGAACCATGGGAGACTATGGAGAAAGTTTCCTATAGAAGATTTTAATCTGTAGAGGTTTTCTTATATGCAAGCAAGGGGAACCATGTTTGAGCGATGCACAAAAGTGAGGCTTTTATACCAGCAGGATGAAAGACTTCTATAAAATTTAAACCCTCAGGCCAATCAGATAAAAACACAGTAAGTTTGTGACCAGTACATCCCACTTTGAATGGGTAGAATTTAGCTCTCTGCTCCCACCAGAGTGGAAAAGAACCCTCCCAATGTAAAACAAACTGACTTTGAGCTTATGTACAGTAACAAATGCTTTACAACAGAGGTAAAAATACCTGCAATATCAGGAATCCTTGGAAATAAGTTCACTAACCCTGAGAAATGTTCACAACACAAAAACTTTGCAAAAGTTAGAAATGTTTTGGCAGACTCAGGATAAATTTGGAGAACTTAGAACAGCTTTTGCAGTAACAGAGGAGGTTAGGAAATATCAGACTACTGTTAAAACAACCAAGGACAGTGCAGTAACAAACCAGAGTTTTTTTTTTAAGAAGCACAGGCTGAAAACAGTGATAAATTCAACCAAATAAATAAATGCAGCACAGAAGTGTTAAATATCACTGAAACTGTTCGAGCAAGTACAAATATATATATATATATATATATATATATATATATATATATATATATATATGTATGTATGTATACTTAAATCAGCTTTGTAGGTCCAGATGGTTTTAGAAGTAAAGTCTTTGAGTCACAGCTGTCCAAGCCATGCACAAGGAATCTCTGAATAAATGAGCATGCAAACTATGGTGGACTATCTACATTTGTTAATGACCACATTACTTCAAGGCAAAGTCCTAGAACCTCAAAAAAAAAAACATATTGATATAAAAAACATAATAAAAAGAATTATCAGGTCATAGCTAGTTACAGGACCTCATCAATGCCATCTGAAAACCACTTGCCATTCCTAAATATACTATATGAACTCCTGGGAGACTTTGGCTACTCTTTGATAAACTGGGATACCTATACCTGAAATGTTCATTATGTCCAAAAATCCTTGATTTCATAAACAAGAACTCCTTGGATGAAATAGTCAATGAGCCCACTGGAGGACAAAGTATTCTTGACCTGGTCCATACAACTATAGCAGCTATACATATTATCCTACTGTTAAACCCTTCCACAGTTAATTTGATCACAAGCTAGTGACCTTCTCGTTCAAAATCTCTAAACTGTCAGATTTAAATAGCACAGTCTTCAAAGACTTAAAAGGAGTACTGACCATCTGCAGTTCTCTGATGAAGTCTCAAAATACAAGTATAACTGTAACCCCAAAATATTAACATGGGTAGTAGTTATATGAATAAATTCTGTGTTCACTTTCATAAACGGATTAATTTGACAACCCCTACCAGATCCAAATAAAACAGGAACTTCAAGTGCAAACCAGCCTGATAGTCAATATGCATAAATAATGTAATAAAAGAAAATATCTTCATAGAACATACAGTAAAACTAAAGACCTACAAATCAACAATAGCGACATTGTAATGTACCTTTTCAAAATGGCACCATCTACTCAGATCCTGTAGATACTGCAAATATATTAGCAAATAAATTCCATGCAGATTTCATCCCCAAAACAACTATATAAAAATCACATATTTCAAAGGATTTCATCAAAGCATTTGATACCAAACCATATGCTATCATAATAAACAAGCTAAATGTGCTCCAAATTGACCCTGTATAGTTGGGTAGACAGCAAATTGGCAGACGGATAGAATCCATGCAGTGAAGCTGGCAGGCATATTCTCAGAGAGGATGAAGATAACCAGTGAAGGGGGTGTCTAGTTAAGCAAGTTTGTGGATGGTTAAAACGGGATATCATCCTCATGTCCATTCTGGCATGTGGAACCTACAGCATGAATGTACACATGTTAAAATTGGTGCACATATGCTAAAAAGTGCAACATTGTCACATTTAGTAAACAATAGATCAGCCCAGCTTTATAGTGTAGACAACACCCCAGTCTAAAATGAAGAAGCCATGAGAGAACTTGGAACCTAGATAGGTAATTTTCTTTCCTTTGATCATCATTTTACAACAATGGTTATGAAATCCTTCTATTTGTTGCAGCTAATCCTAAAGGGTATCTCACTCAATTCAGAGATGTTTTTACTTGTCTAGATTTCACACTGATCAAGCTCATCACAGAATACAATGCCTCTTGTGGGATGTACCTAGCAAGACATATTAGGTAGTTGGAGAAACCCCAGAGGTTCCCAATGAAAGAGTGTCTGGGCCTAAATGTCCTGAGCTACCAAGACATGCTGGGGGCTCTGTCTCTGTATTTAATGTCCTATGTCTGTTATTGACAAAGTTTTGTCTAAGGAAATTCAGGAGATGGTTAGAGCAGCTTTAAACTTTTCCAAACACTCCTTAAAATGTGGGTGTGATGCAGTAGATGCGTCATACAGAGCAGCTGCCACCGACTCAGTCATTCACAGACATGTGTGGTTCAGGACTCAGCCACTCTCAGACCAGGTCAAAGCAGAGTTAATGGATGCTCATCTAGACAAGGAGATCTTATTCGGAGCCCATTTGGAAAGGTGCTTTAAAATCTGGACAAAAAGAAAAACAAATTAAAACCATGAAAGGGTATCACCTGTCACCAGCACCTAGGTATAATAGGAGCTACATTTCCAAGCTGTGGTATGCATCTCCCACAAATAGGACAAGAGGATGCCTCCTCATAATTTAAACCAGAAGGTGGCAACCTGAACAAACACACAGATCAAGGAGCTTCAAAAATCCCACCGAGCACAGAGACCAGCAATGACTATCCTCAGCCTCAGAGACCAGAAATTACCATCCTTAGCCTCTGACCATTCTACCTCTACCTACACCCCCACTGAACTAGTACAGAGACCAGCAGTGACCATCCTCAGTCTGTGACCCCTCTACCCCTACCTACCTCCCACCCTCTGTCAGGAGGACTCTCCTCCTTTTTGCGATTACCATTACCAAGGATAAGTGGGTCCTTCAAATCATAGAAAGGGGCTACTCCATTCAATTCAGAGAAATTCACACTTTGCTAGGCATAACAAAACCACTAAAAAAGCAGGTGAGTCTCTCACCACCTATCCTTTTAGACTTGCTGAAACAAGGATGCATTCAACCTGTTCCTGCAGGTCAGGAAGAAAATGTTTTTATTCAAGAATTTTTCTAGTCCCAAGATAAGAAGGCATGTGGAGGCCTATCTTGGACCTGTTGAGGTTAAACAGATTCCTTTTCTTCAAAAATTCAAAATGCTAACCTTACAAAAGTTATTCCCCATGATCTTCCAAAGGCATACATGGTTACTCTAGACCTAAATGATGCCTACCTTCATGTCCCTATTGCATACTATATCAGAAAGTACCTGTGCTTTGTAGCAACAGGCTGAAAGTACCAGTTCTGTGCTTTTCTGTGCATTTGCTCTGTCTGCTTCTCCAAGAGTTTTCACCAAGTGCTTATTTCCTTTGATAGCCTGCTGATGATCTCTAGTGGGCAAATTGTCCCTTACCTGAATAAATGAGCACACACACAACAGACTCTAAACACTTTGTAGGTCACAATAGACTGCTTCCAGAATGTAACTCTCAAACTTTGACACAGACAAAGATTCTCTTTCTCAGAGCCCTCATAAACTCTGTGTAGCAAAAAGCCTTCCTTCTACAGGAAAGAAAATATCTTAACAGACAAACTACACAATCTGCTTGCTGCCAAAGCAACAAATCTCAGCAACAGAGATTCTCAGTATCTTGGGGTGCATGGCTTCCTGCATACTCATGATCCTGCTTGCAAAACTACACCTGAAAAAACATTCATGGGAACAGCATTGCCAGCCCCTGGAAACAATCCTGCTTTTCCTTCCACACCTAAAAAAAGAGCTGCTATGATGGCAAAACACCATTTTACAGAATCCAGGTGCAAACTTTTCTCTGCCAGACACAGATAAGACCATCACTACAGACAGCACAGACATAGCACAGGGAGCTCAACTGGGTACCATGACAGTGCAGGGCATCTGGACCCCAGATCAGAGGAAGTTACAAATCAACCAAAAAAAGCTGTTATTTTTCAACCTAGCCATAAAAGCCTTTCAACAGAGTTTAACACAAGGAACTTTACAGAAACACTTCAAATCCTTACTAAAATCACACAAGCCCCTCTAATACCATCCACTCCACCAACCCACTACCTCTCTTGGCCTCTTATCAGCAACCTACTCTTACAAGCTTGGCTACTCTGTAGCAGACAACCGCTAATGGCTGCCATGTAAACAGATTGTATCAATTGTTCACTGATGAATCTCAACTACATTTGTAACCATGTTTAGTATATGTCAACATATTTTAAAATTGTACTATGTTCTACAGTTGTTTTACATCTATGTTTTATTCTTGTCTTACGGCCTCAGATGGACTAATGTCTATATTTAAATGCTATGTTTTTTAACTGTATAATGCAAGTAATACTTAATGTGGAGCTTTTCTAAATGGACCTGTGTCCAGTCGGACTCTTCCGGTCAACAAATGTAAATAAATAAATAATAATAAATAAAAGTACATAAACAAACAAGGGGCAACCTTTCCTACCCCCTGTGCAGTCTTACTATGAAGATCTGGCCGTTTGCACAAGGCCTGAATTTGACTCTTACAGCATCTTACATTCTGGGACAGAACAATACCCTGGCAGACTCCTTAAGCAGAGATATTCTGGACCCCAACTAATAGATGCTGAAGAGGGTGACTTTCCTGGAATTATTATTTCAGTGAATTCCCTCAATAGAGCTTTTTGACTCCCACTGAAGCAGACAACTTCAGAGACTCTGCTATAGAACCCAGCAGACAGGGACATGGAAAACAGTTGCATTCTCATTCAAATGAACCAAACTGTTTCTGTATGACTTTCCACCCTTACCCCTGATTCTCAGGGTACTGATAAATTTCAGGACAGACATGCCAAGCACAATTTGCATTGCCCCATACTGGCCAAGTCAACACTGTTTTTCCTTCCTTTTGACCTTCAGTGAAGGAAGATTCCACCCTCTCTCACAAGAGATTGATCTCTTCAGCCAGATCAAGGGTTAACTATTAAAGTCCTGTGCTGGTCATACTCAAACTTACAGCCTGGAAGATTGGGTTTTAACACCAGGAAATAGCTACACCTCTGAGGTATTAATCATCCTTAAGGAAGCAAAGACACCCACCACCAGAAAATCATACCTAGCAAAATGGATGAGAGTCTCCATCTGGTGCCACAGCAAGACTATCAGCCATCCTCAGGGAGACATCAATTCAGTCCTGCAATACCTTTCAGGTCTGTTCAGTCAAAGCCTTTCTTATTCTAGTATTAAGGTGCATGATTCTGACATTACAGCTTACCTACCTCATTTACCTCCCATTTAGTCTCACCCCACCTGAAGCTATTTGTAAAAGCTTCAGGCCACTGAGAAGGAGCCCAGTTCCTATCCGGGATCTCATTTACATACTATTAAACTCAACCCGCCTCCCTTTAAAACAGCAGCATCTGCCTTGTTAAAGATGTCTTGGAAGACCACCTTGGTAGTTGTCATCACTTCAGCATGAAGCATCTCTGAACTACAAGCCTTTATTTCCAAGGAGCCTTTCAAAGGGACAGCGGAACCCTTAGATCTAATCCATCTGTCATGCCTAATGTGGTATCAGAACTTTCTTTAAAACAGGCTATCCATATGCCAGGTATCTTTCCAAACCCTCAAAAAAGTGGAGCAAATCCTTCTTTGCTTGGATGTCCACAGCAAAATCTGGTACTACTAAGACAGTACAAAAACTCTATATAGAGCAGGACAACTGTTGTTGGCTTTCACAAAGGGAAAAGAGGGCAAACCTGTCTCCAAACAAACTATATCAAAATGGATAGCCAGTTGTATTAGGTTCTGTTGCACACACCATGAAACCTCTTCCTGGTCATGTCAAAGCCCATTCCACTAGACATAGGGCCATTATGACTGCCTTTCTGGAAGGAGTTCCTACACAGACTATCCAAAAATCTCACCTGGAACTCAGTACACACTTTTACAAAACATTACCATTTAGACATCATCTCAAGAGCTGGAATAGGATTTGCTGCAGCCATCCTGCAAAACTTTATTTCCTAAGGATCAAAATATTCTCCTACCACCCTTCCACTAGCATAGGGAGTCCTCTGAAGAATAAATATACTGCAACACTGACTACGGAGAACATAGTAAAGCTGTGTCACCCTCACCATAATTGTAGATGTTCGAGTAGATCATTGTTGTAATACAAGATCCCACTCTCCAACCCCTCTATCTGCTGACCCTTTCCTGTTCCCCTTGCTGGATGCTGAGTTTAGAGGACAGAGGAGACTCCCACAGATAGATCCTTCATCACCCCTCCTCCTTACTTGTATATTTACTATCCTTGCTAACTCAGACATCTGGGGAGGTCATGCTGTGCTCAGGCATCAGACCGCTTGTACTCTGCATAGAAAGACATGAAGATGGCACCAATAGATGACCTTCTTATAAACTGATGGCCAGATATCAGTCCTTGGATGTCCATTAGCTAGCAACGCTGTAAATAGTATGGTAATCTGTCCATTGGCAGGTTTCTGCACAGCAGGAAGACCCAAGAATCAATATTACAACATCTGCAATTATGGAAAGTGTAACACAGCTGTACTCTCTGTATTTTTTAGATTATCAGCCAAAATACAAACGTATGGTTAACAAAATGTGCAGACATTTGTAAACTAAGTATTGTTAATCAAGCAACCAAGGCTTGTTATTGAAGTACCAGCTGGGATGCAAATACAATGGAGAGGGCTGAACATGCATTAACTGTATTTATAAAGACAATAGGCTTAAGCTTAATGCAAAAAATGTAGCTAAAATGATGAAGTCGTCATCAGGGTGCAGAGATGGGACAACAGATGCTGAGCAATTTTTACATAGTTTAATAGGACATAGGGAATGGGGAGAACCCCTCAAGTTAGGAGATACAGGAGAGCTTGCCATCTGGAAAAACAGTGTCTTGTGTATTACAGACATTGTGGTTTCAAAAAAGGCATAAGCAGCTATTTCATAAAGCAATGTAGTTTTTTAACAGTAAAAGAACACTGCTACAAACACTTCTTTAGACTGCAGAACCATTGTCCCATGTAAACCCCCCATCCCCTGCACTGACTGTTCAAATTCTTTGACAAACAGGGCCATAGTCCTCCTTGTTGTACCTCATATTAAGAAACTGTTAACAGCACTATTTGCAGATATCCTTATAATAATAATAATAATAATAATAATATCCACCACAAAGGGAAACCCAACATTTAGACAATATTTAAATAAACAGTTTATGTACAACAATATTATTTACCTGACATCATTCTCACACATCTTAACTCACAAATAAAGAACAAATGCAGGGTAAGGTATCACCTCACAAAAAGCAAGAAACAATCCAAAATGAAAGAGGTAGATACGCCACAACTATCGAAGCAAACCAGATAGACAAACGTAGAAATAAAATCCTTTATTCTAAATATCCACAACAACATCGCCACAACAGTCAGGAAATCCTTCTATGTGGCACACCTCATCACGAAGGGCTTTTCATCCAGAAAAAAGGAGGTCATTGTCCCACTGTACTCATCCCTCATTAGACCCATTATAGAATACAACGCCCCATTTGGTATGTACCTCTCAAGACATCTGCAACAACTGGAAAGGCCTCAGAAATACCTCACTAAAAGAATCACAGGCCTAAAGCAGATGCCCTACGCTGACCGCCTTAAAACTCCAGCTATACTCTGTCGATATCGCCTACTCAGAGGCGATCTCTGCTTAACATACAAGGCCATGTCAAACCCAGAGCTGTTGGACATGCTACACTTAAAGAAATCCCAATCCCTCAGAGCTACACACTCCAGGGATCTAAACCTTGTCATCACAATAAACAAAACATGCTGGAGGGATAGGTTCCTGACCCAGAGACTCCCCAGACTCTGGAATAGATTGCCCATACATGTCAAGCAGAGTGCCTCTTTGGACCTCTTCAAGAGGACCCTTGATGATTGGATGGGAGAAAGGAAATTCACCCCAGGGATCACGTCAGTCGCCCTGCTAGACAGGGGTCCAGGAAAGTAAATAATGTGGGAAGAAATAGTCAGGGAATTGTTATGGCTAGGCTTGTATAGGCCCTAGGGCTGATAGCCTAGTACCAACTTATGAACCTATGAACCTATGAAAAGTAAGCGCTTTAACATCACATAGAACGCTTCATCAGACTTTAACAGAATAAAGAAAATTCAAACAACTTAAATATATGTAATACACCAATAAAACACCATTTTCATGTCACATGTCTTTCAAAAGAAATTACATCACTTCCATTAAAAGACAAAAGAGGGCAAAAGACATATTAAATATATATAAAGAATGTATATAAAAAACACATAAAAACAGAAAAACATATAGATATACTAAATATGTTAAATATATTAAACTAACGTTTAAATGGCCTATCTAATAAAAATGGTTTCAATGATAACTTATCATTGAGACCATGACCTTTATCAGCAGCTACATCTTAAGTTAATACACCACACAATGTTACAATATGTAAGTGACAAGAGATGTGATCTGTGTCTTCACTGGTGAACTACTGCACTAAAACTTAGGTCAACTATAACATCAGTCAACAGTAACTTCATTCAGATGTTTTCAGACAAATGGGATTCAGTCAACTGGGCTTTTCAATTAAAACAGGTATGTTAGGCACTATTGCCATATCTTGTGCTTGGGAAGAGTTTATGTATTTCTGAAAGAGTCAGTCCAACTTGAGGAAGACTTTAGCCTGCAAGAAGCTTGATGTGAGACATGCTAAAATGATGGGCAAAGAATGTTCTAGTTAAATCATTGTACAATGGTGGTTAGCTTTCTTATTTTTCTCTGTATAATGATTTTCAGTTCTGACATCATGTGCATTAAATTACAGAATTGATATGGATAACTTGTGGATGCATCCCTATCCTTAGAGCATCATGTATTCTCTGTTACTCTTAAATACTACTATTTCATCTAAATATTAACCAAAAGCATCTCCTCTAGAGTGAAGAAATTCATGCTTCCACTTTAATCATTTTTCATTTACCGCATTGTTAGACACAGTGCCCATTCCTTATATGTCTAGCAAAACATATCAAATAACCTCAGAGTGAGCTGAAAGATAAGATAGGAAATGCCAAGACACTGGAAAGTCTAGCTTATTTTAATGCTTTTGGCAACCAAAAAAAGAACAACTACTAGAAAATAAAAAGCAAAATCTAAATCAACTATAAATGAAGTGCTGAATATTGTAAAAGAGATAAAACAATTAGAGTTGATATCTTTAGAAAAGGGAAGGAGCAAATTACATATAAATAAATGGAATTTGTGGGGAAATACATGCAGAATGTTCAGGAAGAGGAGAGAAATTTAAGAAAAAGCTGGACTTGAGCAATTTATGTAATATTGGAGTGAATGATAATTGCTAAAAATATGTATCCACAATGCATGAAGTTACTGACAAATGTTTAAAATGGTTTGTTTTCTTTTCTTTAGCTATATGTGTTCCCCTGTCATTGTTCAATCTGTGAAGTTAATAAAGGTGCCTTAAAAATGAGAAACTACACAGAATTCTAACCAAAAAAATTGCAGGCCTCAAATCAGTTAGGTGTCCAGTGTTAATCACCCTTTCCTTATTTTGTATCTGTCATAGATTCCTCCATGGTTATCTATATTTAGCCTTTTTCATCATGAAAAGAAAATCATATCTTCCCAAACTTCCATGTCTTTGTAAAATAGATGTTAAGTTAAACACCTATAGAAACTACTTTAATCTGCACCAGCAAATGAATCAGTCCAATAGTCATGACAGATTCTTAACCCAATGCATCACCTTCCACTAGAATAAACTATTTCTACACATTAAACAGTGTAGTACCTGCAGTACCCTTGTTACATGCAAGACCAAAACCTCACAATTGGATAGGCTTTATAAATTTGTCCTGGTCTTATCTTATGGTATGATCCTTGAAGAAGGAGGAAACTCCTGATGTTGGATGGTTTGACTTGGATATAAATGATTTGTAGACTGATTGTTTAGTATCAATAACAAAACAGCCAGCCCATTTCATTTATTGTTGTCAATAAATTTTGAAAGTATTTATTTGGTGTACATTTGGAATTTCTATCAGGCTATTATACCTAGCAGAGTTTCCTTTTTGATTACCCGATTGTCTAGTAACTATGTATGAACATCTGAACCTCTAAAGAATGGTATGTTTATGCACCAAAGCTGTGACTACATATAATATATGTGTGTAGCTGTAAATATGACAGAGAGCATTTAGCATAATGGTTGAGATGCTTGCCTCCGATCCATATGTTACATGGTTCAATCCTGACCTCTGGTCAATGTCTGTATGGTGTATGCATGCTGTCCCTTTGTCTCTGTTGGATTCCTTCTGCATCCCAGATGTATGTTAAGTGTTTCCTCCTCAAACTCACCTAAGAATGGAGCTGTGGATAGCATGAGGGAAGAGTTGAATAGACCAACTGCTTTGGGCATCAACTGTGATGTACAATATCCTCAGGCTAGTAGAACCCACAACACAGACTGTGCACCATGTCTGGGTTAGTCACTTGAGGGTATTAAAAAAAATTGGCATGAGGTGATTTTGTCATGTTGACTAATGTCACCAAGAAATGGGTGTAGGTATTTACGGGTGATATTTACTGGTGATAAGTGGGTTGAGGACACAGCCTACTCTGACGTATGCCTGGTGCCCATTGTATGTCCCCTAGTGGTCATGGAATGCTCCCATGAAGTCCAGCAGCCCTGGGTCAATTAGCTACTGTCTGGCTGGTGTCTAGATGCCTGAAGAGTTCTGTTGTGTGAAACCTAATACCAAGGATTGCTACACTCAGTGCAGAAAGACAAATAATCACAAAGTCACATACAACAGTGGCCAACCTGCAACTCGGGTAGACTTCTTCCTAATAAGGAAAGGTTACTGCAAGTGCAAAGTCATCTCCAGTAAAACTGTTGGCCCACAGCATAAACCACTGGATGCCACAATCAGCTGCAAGCAGTGGTCAGTGGTAGATATCCAGCCAAGCCAGGTATGGAAATAAGACACATAAGGAAAGCTGGTGGTGAAATGCAGAAGTGCAGGAAGTTATAAAAGAAAGAGGAAGAAGTACAGAAAAAAGTGGGAGATAGAAAAGACAGACCACACTGAGAAGGAATACTGGTTGACTAACACATGGGCTAAGTGAAGGGTTGCAAAGAACAAGGCATCAGTGATACTACCAGCTTCTGGAAAGTGACTCAGTAGACTGCACAAAGAAACTCTGTCAGGTCATTGGGCAAAAACAGAATGACAAAGAAGACAGTCATCAGACACCCTTCATAAGGGATGAGACTAACAACCTGCTCACCAGTCCACAGGAAACCAAAGGCAGATGGAAGGAGTACTTCCAGTAGCTTCTGAATGAAGAAAACCCACAGAAGCTGTATTGCCCCAGACATAGCCTATGATGAAATATGAAGAGGAACCCACCCTAGAAGAAGTAAGAAAGTACAGTTTTGTACCTACCATAAATGTAGATGTTCGAGTGTTCACCCTGCTGCAGTCATCACACTTGGGTTATCCTGTCATCAGGCGGTCCCGCAGTCGGCCTGAATTCCAAAGTCTTGGTCCGGCGTCGGTTGCTGTCGCTTCTTCCCTGACGTCAATGTGCCAGGGGTATATAAGAGGCATCCGACTCCATTTTCTTCAGTTTTTCTTGCCCCAGATGTCAGGTGCCCCCCCAAAGGAGGTCACTACATAGTACCAATAATAAAAGTTTAGCATAAAACAAAACTTACCTCCAGCTATAAGCAAATACACCACAAAGGTTGTGTCAGATTTTAAGGTATGGAAAGGTTTCAGTTAGGTCAGAGGGGATGGAGGGAGGGTAACCTGGACTGCAGCAGGGTGAACACTCGAACATCTACATTTATGGTAGGTACAAAACTGTACTATGTTCATCGTGTTACCCTGCTGCAGTCATCACACTTGGGTTGAATCCCAAAGCTAAGGATGGGAGGTGGAATCAAACAGGGTTAGAAGAGGCTAGAAGGCCCTGTAAAACTGCAGTGGCAAAGCCAGCTCTAGTCTTAGAGTACAGTGGTAAGTGATAGTGTTTGGTGAAGGTGTGTACTGAACTCCAAGTTGCAGCTTCCAGAATATCCTTGGTTGGCACCCCCCTGAGGAAGGCTGTAGATGTAGCTGCTGCCCTGGTGGAGTGGGGCCTTATGCTAGCAGGAACTGGTTTTCCATGATGAGTGTAGCAGAAATGTATGCAATGTCCTATCCATTTTGAAATGGTCTGTTTTGAGATAGCCTTTCCTTGTGATGCTGTTGCATAGGATACAAAAAGCTGGTCAGATTTTCTGAAAACCTTAGTTTTATCCAAGTAGTAACGTAGTTGCCTGTGAATGTCCAAGGAGTGCAGGAGTCTTTCTCCTTTTTTCTGTGGATTTGGGAAAAAGGTGGGTAAATGGATGGTTTGATTTAGAGCCACACTGGATTCCACCTTTGGCATAAAGGAGGAGTTAGTTCATAGAAAAACTCTGTATTGATGAAAAATGAGGAAAGGCTCTACTGCCATTAATGCCTGTAGCTCTGAGACTCTTCTGGCTGAAGTAATTGCTAATAGCAGGGCAGTTTTCCATGATATAAACTTTAAATCAGCTGAGAAAGCTGGCTCAAAAGGTGGCAGCGTAAGTTGTTTCAGAACAAAGTTGAGGTCCCAAGTTGGCGTTGGTGCTCTCCTGGGAGGCCTTATGTTTTTGGCCCCTCTGAGGTACTGCCTTAGAAGTGGATGTGAAAATAAGGGAGGATCCGTGTTGTAGTGAGCTGAAATAGCTGAGGCGTGGATTTTAATAGATGAAAAGGAAAGTCCTTTGTGTAACACCTCAGTTAAATGTTGTAGAATCTGAGGTATGTCCGGCTCAAGGGGATTTTGGCCTTTAGCTTGGTTCCAGGTGCAAAATCTTTTCCATTTGTCTGAGTAGGCTTTCCTGGTGCTGGGCCTCCTGGCCTCCAAAATGACATCCATAACAGCTTGTGAAAGAGGAGCTGGCTGGTTGCTTAGGTGATTTGCCATGCAGCCAAATTTAAGGTTTTGAGCTGGCTGTGTAGAATCTGACTGTCTTGCTGTGTGAGCAGATGAGGAATTTGTGGTAAAATCCATGGCGGGCCGTGGGTCATGTTCCTTAGTAGTGGGCACCAGTGCTGGCATGGCCAGTCTGGGGCAATGAGTATCATTCAGGGTCTCTCCATTCTTACTTTCAGCAGCACCTTTGTGAGAAGGAGCATTGGAGGGAAGGCATATACTGTCAACATTTTCCAACTGAATGAGAGTGCGTCCACTTTCCAAGCTTGATGGTGAAATGTCCTTGTGCAAAATTTTGATAGCTGATAGTTTTGGGGGTTGGCAAACAGGTCTATGTCTGGGTGCCCCCATTTCTGAGTTATCATTGTAAATACTTGTGGATCCAGTTTCCATTCGTGGGGATCCATGATGTTCCTGCTTAGGTCGTCTGCCAATGTGTTCTTTTTTCCTGGCAGGAATTGTGCTTATAATTGAACTTGGTAAGACAGTGCTGTGTTCCACAAGGTCATTGCTTGCCTGCATAGAGGGTAGGAGTGTGTAACCCCTTGCTTGTTTATGTACCACATTACTGTGGTGTCTGTCCTTATTATAAGCTGTCCTGGATGTAAGAGGTCCTTGAAGGCGGTCAGAGCATTCTCTACAGCTAGCAATTCCTTTTGATTGACGTGAAGATTTCTTTGATCTATAGTCCATATGCCTTGAACGCACTGTCCTGCCATGTGTGCCCCCCAGGCATAGTCCGAAGCATCTGTTGTCATAGTTTGCCTGGCTGGAGGTAAGGTGAAAGGCTGACCCTTGTTGAGGTGACATGCCTGTGACCACCACAGAAACTCCTATTGAAGGCAGGGAATGAGAGGTATCATTGTTTCCAAGCTGTGGCTGTGTTGAGTCCATACGTTTTTCAGGTACCATTGTAATTTCCTCATATGCAGTTTTGCAAATGGTATTAGTAGTATGCAAGATGCCATGAAGCCCAAGGCCTGCAGAATTTTTCTTGCAGGGAGTTGGGTCTTTGTTGCCCTTATTTTGAAGTATTGAGTTAGTCATAGTTGTTTGTCTGGCATCAGATAAGCCATCTGGGCTGTTGTATTCAAGTTGGCACCCAGGAATGTCATATTTTGTGAGGGCACTAGTTTTGATTTCTATTCATTTACTGTGTACCCTAGGCAACTTAGAAGGTGTTTTACAAATGCCAGATGTAAGAGAATGTCTTTGCTTTCTGCTTGGATGAGGTAGTCGTCCAGGTATGGGTATATTTGAATTCCTCTTTGTCTGCAATATGCAATTACTGGTGCCAGGCATTTTGTAAAGACCCTGGGTGCAGTAGATAAGCCAAAGGGCAGTGCAGAGAAGTGGTAATGGGTTGAACCTGCAATGAAACTGAGGTATCTTCTGCAATTTTGTCTGATAGGGACATGCAGTTATGCCTCCTTGAGGTCCAATGTTACTAGCCAAGCCTTCTTGCCCAACATGGGAAGAAGCTGCTGTAGTGTTAGCATCTTGAATTTGGGTACTTGCAAGTAGGTGTTTAGAATTGAAAGGTCCAGAATGGGTCTCCATGCATTGTCCTTTCTGGGGACTAGAAAGAGCCTTGAGTAAAATCTTGGGCCTTGCTCCTGTGTAGGTACCAGTTGAATGGCTCTCATGTCCATGAGAGCTGTAATTTGTTTTTGTGCCTCTGCCCATTGATTTTGTGGCAGGTTTGGCATTCCTTTTATCCTTGGCAAAGTGTGGAAATGGAATCTGTTTCCTTGTGTATAATGTCTAGGACCCATTTGTCCTTTGTGATGATGTGCCAGTTGTCTGCAAAAAGTGCTAATTTTCCTCCCAAGGGAGCTGCCAAGAGAGCTTTGCTTGGCAGTTTGAGGTTTAAGTCATTGTGTTTGTCTTCTAGAAGTTTGGGGCCCTGTCTTCTCCTCCCTTCTGTGTTGCAGTGCCCCATTGGCGAGGTTTGTAAGGGATTTGTGCTTGACCTCTGCCCCTTGGGCATCTGTATTTACCCCTCTGTGGTCTGTCAGAAGTTGGAAAGGACCAATTTTTTGTTGGCCAATTTCTGCTGAAGCATGGGGGTTGTACCTGTAAGAAATCTTTGACCATCTGCATAGATTTTTCCTTATCCTCCATTTTCTTTAAAACCTCTTCTGCTTTAACCCCAAATAAGATATCCTGCTCTAAGGGTGCATCTAGTAACTTTGCTTTAACATGATCAGGCAGAGTTTGTTCCTTTAACCAAGCATGCCTACATATAACAGACCCAGTAACAGCTGCTCTACAGGAAGCTTCCAAGGAATCAAATCCACATTGTTATGTATGTTTGCCCACCTGTTCAGCTGCATGCAACAGATCCTGCATTTCCTTGAATTCAGACTGTTGGGGGTGCATGCTCATCTTTTGTTTTAATTGAGACATTAGGAATTGCTGGTATTTCAGCATGTGAAATTGACAATTTAGTGCTCTCATAGCTAGAGTAGCTGAGGTGTAAACCTTCTTTCCCCACCTATCTAGTGCTCTGGAGTCCCTTTCAGAGGGTACAGGATTTTTAGCCATAGAAGCTTTAGCCCCTTTGGGACCCTGGTAGATTGTCTCTGGGTCAGCAACAGGGCTTTTGTAAAGGAATTTGTGTGAGTCAGGCACTCTATAATATCTGTCTGGTTTTGCTGGAGAAGGAGGCAGAGAATCTGCATTTAGACTAGAGTCTAAGTAAACATCATCCACAATGTCTAAAACTGGAGGGATAGCAAGTGGTCTGTGCTGGGGAAGTAGAAGAAACTCTCGGAGCCTTTTCTTTGAGTCAGAGTAGTACTGACCTTCCCAGTGGAAATGTTCCCTCATGGTATGTAAGGTTTCCCCAAAGGAATAGTCTTCAGGGGGAGAAGCTGAAGGAATGGAATCTTCAGCATCAGAATCATCATAAGGGGGAAAGGAGTAATCCTGTTCCTCAGAGGAGTCTGAGGAAATAGACACTTGATCAGAGGAGGCATAATCCTCCTCTGGTCTAGGCCTTTTGTCTGGGGGAGGGTTGGGAACCCCTGATCAAAAAATCAAATCATCAGCCATTTTAAGCATCTGTTTCTTAGGCATGGGGCCTTGAACTGGAGACGGATATGCAGTCTTTTTTTTTGGTTTTAGAGGAGTCTTAAGCTTAGCATAAGATTTTATGGTGAGAGTAGTCAGTCTGAAGACAATTTCTGAAACCGAAGGTGTTTCCACAGCACTGGTTTCTCCTTCTGCAATGTTGTCGGTAGGGCCTAAAGAAAATGGCTACGTCAGCCTAGTACTCTCTGCTTGACAATCTGAAGCAGTCTGGGGTTCCAATTCTGCAGTCGACAGGGGCTGCGTAGGCACCTCACTGAAAACCGGAGAACCGGCAACCAGCCCAGCCGAGGCCTCCGAGTCTGGCTTGGATCTAGGCTGGCTGTCTTTATCTTTGCATTTTTTATGCACGCCGGTAGTCGGTTGCTCCGACGGCATAGTATAATTAAATTTCCTACTGAAGTAGTGTCGTGTGAAATCAAAGCGTTGCTTGATAGTTCACTTATTGAACCTAGCACGAAACGAACAACCAGTGACGTCGTGGTCTGGGCCTAGGCAAGGTATACAATAAGAATGAAAGTCCTTATGAGGTATTTGCTTCCCACAAGAAATGCAATTGTTAACTTTTTCTGACATCGAACTGAGGCAAGAAAAGGTTCCCCAATGGGGTACTTAGCTTTGAAGACTTCGGACTGAAACTTGATTCGAAAATCTCAGGTGTCAGCCGACCGGCACTTGTGAACTGCTTCTGCTTCGGGCACTGTGCGGCAAGAAAGACTGAAGAAAATGGTGTTGCATGCCTCTTATATACCCCTGGCACACTGACGTCAGGGAAGAAGCGACAGCAACCGATGCTGGACCAAGACTTTGAAATTCAGGCCGACTGTGGGACCACCTGACGACAGGATAACCCAAGTGTGATGGCTGCAGCAGGGTAACAAGATGAACATCAGCAATAAGGAAAATAAAGTCAGGGAAAGCAGCAGACTCAGATGAGGTCACAACACATATGATCAAGATGTTGGATGAGTTAAGGAGAAATGGATCCTGGGGGTACTCATAGCAATGTTAAGAGACAGACATATCCCAGATGACTGGAGAATAAGCATTCTAGTGACAGTGTTATTATAGTACTGTCAAACATCTGTCACACTGAATGAAAGGACTGGAGAGGATGACTGATGAATACACACACAGTAGTACAAAGCAAGATGGGAGATGAGCAATTTGGATTCAGATCAGGATGCAGCACAGTTAATGTGATGTCTGCAGTGAGAGATAGTTGAGAAGAAGTTACAGATGAAGAAAGAGTCCAACTGTGCATTACTAGACTTTGAGAAAGCATATGACATGGTCCCAAGAAAGCTTATTTGGGCACTTCTGCAGTTGTTCAAAGTCCCAGAAACATTTGCAGAATTAGTGCAGGCTATGATCAAGTGTCCAAATCACTCAAGGAAGAACAGTGTTCAGTCTCAGAGGAGTTACCAGTGGGAGTGGGTGTGCATAAGGGTTCAACTCTAAGCTCATTTCTGTTCATACTACTGATGGATTACATTAGCTAACAGGTCTGCATGGCTAGTTGAACAAATTTGCTGCATGCAGATGATGTGGCATTACAGGCAGACTCTGAACAAGAACTTCAGCAATGGATAGGGGACTGCAATGCAAAAGTGAAGGCACATAGGATGAAACTGACTACAGATAGGGCAGATGTAATGGCTGCAACTGGGGAAATCAGAAGAAGTTGAGAATTGAGATAGAAAACATAGTGAATCAGTTTAAAAGCTTCAAGTATCTGAGAGGGGTGGCTGAGGGTAAGTCAAAATTAAGAGCTGAAAGCTAAAATCCGAAGAGCTGCAGCCAACTGGTACAGAGTAGAAGGGGTAGTGTGTAAAAGGAAAATATCAAAGAAGCTGAAAAGTAAGGTGTGCAAAACAATGGTGCAACTAGTATTAGTGTATGGCACAGAAACCAGGGCAGTGAAGGTAGGGCAGCTGAGGAAGCTAGAGGTGCTGGTGATGAAGTGATGGGTGGTAGGTTGAATATTGCTGAACATGAAGAAATGAAGATATTAGATCAGAAGCTAAAGTAGCTCCAGTTGAAGAGGCAGTCAAAGAAAACACATTACCGTTGTTTGGGCAGATTGTAGAAAAGCAGATTAATCTGTCGACAAAGATTTGGGAGAAGCAGGAATTAGGCAAGAGAAAATAAGGGTGTCCAACAGGAAGATAAATGGATTGTGGGAAAGAAGACCTATGACAACCAGGCATGACTGTCAAAGAAAGTAGGAGAGTGGCATTGAATCGAGAAACAGAGAGTGAGAGCGAGAGAGAGAGAGAGAGAGAGAGAGAGAGAGAGATGGTGACAGTTAACATGACACTTCAGCACATGTAGAAAAAGAGAAAAAATAGGAGAGGTTGATGAGTGAAGATGAATTGTAAATAAGATAAATGCAGTGTCTATTTACTTTCTGTAATAGTGCACTGAAACATGACACTGATAGACTTTGCACTTGAAATTAAAAAAAATTAAAGTAATAAAATAAAAATATTACATTAGAACACAGAGAGCCTCGTCTTTAACAGCCCCAATCAAAACTGGACTTAAAATCAATCCCTTTCCAATCACCAAAACAATAGTTAATAACTATAAACAGATACTTCGACATCAGATTCATAATATGCATTAAACTAATCATATAATCATGGGAGAAATTCATAAAAATGGCACCATTGCAGTTTCCATACCTGAGGGAAATCCCAACTTACATAAGAAAAGACTGATCCTTCTATAAAATACATTAAAAAAACATAAAGTGCCAACTGATACGAACAGAATCTTGCAAAATAGTTACGATTCACCTGGAAATAAATAGTCTCCAGAGACTAAATCCCTGAAGGAAAAACCAAAAAAAAAATGTAAGCAGCATGTAGACCAAATTAAAGGAAGGAAGAAAAATAATATGATATCAAATAAACAGTACACCTTCACTTCTGTAATTTAATGCACAAGATGTCAGAGCTGAAAACATTCCAAAGAGAAAAATAAGAAAGCTGCCCACCATTGTACAACAATTTAACAGGAATGTTCTTTAGCCATAATTTCAGCATGTCTCACATCGGGCTTCTTGCAAGCTAAAGTCTTATCAAATCTGACTGACTCTACCAGAAATACCTAAACAGTTCCCAAGCACAAAATATGGCAATAGTCCCTAACAGGCCTATTTTAACTGAATAAACCCAAGTGACTAAAACCAATTTGCCTGAATATATTTGAATGAAGTTACTGTTGACTGATGTTATAACTGACCTAAGTCTCAAGTGAACATAGGAAGGCACAGATCACATCACTCGTCACTTACATATTGTATCTTTGCATGGTGGATTACCCCATGATATATCAGAATGATGTCTTGTAAATAATATTGATGTACTTAAACTGTTTTGTAAATATTGTGTAAATGTTGTACTTCCCTTTGAGCCAGATGGGTATGTTTGCATTATTATTATGGTTCTTCGTATTCTTCTTCTTCTTCTTCTTCTTCTTCTTCTTCTTATTATTATAAGTGTATCTGCAAATAGTGCTGTTAACATTCTGTTAATGTGAGGTACAAAAGGAAGGACTATGACCCTGTCATAAGAGAACTGGAACTGTCAATGTGGGAAGTGTGGGGGGGGGGTTATACATGGAACACTGGTTCTGCAGTCTTTGCTACAGAAAAGAAAAGAAAACCTAGAAGAAACTGAAATAGCCCAGAGAATTACTAAGAATGTAGGCAGAAAGAAAACTATGTGGGAAACAACTTGGGGCTATAGCAAGACTAGAATGAAAGACTAGAATTATTTTGCCTGTGCTTAACAATAATTTGTAGCAGTATTGTTTTATTGTAAAAAAAAATACATTACTTTATGAAATAGTTGCTCATGCTTTTTTTGAAACTACAATATATATGCAATACACAAGACACTGTTTTCCCAGATGGCAATCTTCCCTGCATCTTCTAACTTGAGGGGTTCTCCCCATTTCCTATTTCTATTAAACTGCATAAAACTTCCACATTTAAAAATCCATGGAAAAAGGGGAATGCTTGCCATTTCATCTCGCCTATGTACAAACTTAGAGTTGATATATCTATCTATATCTAAATATATATGTATATATATATATATATATATATATATATATATATATATATATATATATATATATATATATATATATATGTATATCTATCTATATATATTACCTATCTCATGCCTACTCAATACAAGTGCCAGTAAAGTAATAAAAATAAAGTTCCGCAAGAATAAATAAATATTTAAATACATATATGTACTAGATATATATATAATGAAAAAGGTTTTACTCTCCACCTCTAATTATTGTATCCTTGCTACAAGAACCGAAATAAAAATAAAAACCTAGACAGCAAAAAAGTCCATTAAAAATAAATAAAACAAAACTTTGAAATCAATTCCCGTCTAGTCAAGAGAGAGAGAGAGAGAGATCTCCTGTTTAATAAAGACAATGGGAGAGATGGGGAAAAACAAAGACTCAAAAATAACCAAAATGGGAAAAATATCAGAAATAGCTCTTAGTACTGTATCCCAAGTCCATGTGGTCCAATTAAAAAATGATACACGGAATATGTGGTAACTTTATGTGGTATGCATAATATAATTTCATAGCTGAGAAGCTGGCTTTTGATTCACATTGTTATAAACCACTACTGTTATCCATATAGTTATCTATTTTATTTTCTAAATTTCAGTAAATTTAGATCTCCAGCAATTGAAATTAGTCCAGTATTTAGTAAAATGAATAGGAAAAGACAGACTTATTTGTAGACTCATAGGTTCACAATATTCTAAAAACCAGTGTACTGGAGGCAGATGCAGGAGGTAACAAGCTATTTCAGCTTTATTTTACAAATTAAAAAAGAATACTTTAGTTAAGCTCTTTCATTCTAACTAGCTAGGACTTAATCAGAAATAAATTAAACAAAACACCTTCTATATTTACAAGGCGATCAATACTTATAATAACTTATTAAAATTTCACCTATACCTTTGAATTGCACCAATTTTGTAAAATACAAACTTCACCATGCTAAGTAAAAAAGTGTTTATGGAAAACAATCTATAATCATGTTTATTTAACTTAAGTTTTAATGACACCATAGTGAGTTAGGAAGAAAGTGCTTAAGGACCATACCCAGATTTGCTCTGAGCTACTGCACAATGGTACCTCCTATACTGACCCAACAGATGTTGCCAATATACTGGCCGACAGATTCAGTGCTGACGTTACCCCTCTCTCCCCCACCAAAGGACCAATCACAATACCAGTAGATTTCCAGTCACCCAGTATTACTGCTGCACATGTTAAAACAGCACTGTCCAAGGCCAAGAATACAGCTTCTATGGGACCTGGCAATATCCCTGTCTGTGTTCTACATGAACTACAGAGTGAACTGGCACCTCACCTATATGCCCTGTTCAGTCACAGTCTCACCTCAGGCTTTGCCCTACTGAATGGCACACTGCTACAGTCATCCCCTCTCCACAAAGGAGGAGCGACTACAGACCCTGGGAACTATCGCCCCACTAGCCTGGTGCATCTGATATGCAAAGCTATGGAATGCATCATCATGGACGTAATAAACAATTTATTTATTTATTTTATTTTATTCAACATTTGTTAACTGGAAAGTCCGACTTGGAACAAAGCCAATTTTCAGAGGAGGCCTGGGGAAAAAGGCTCCAGATGCATGCCTTTGTAAAGTGGGAGGAAACCTGAGCACCCAGAGGAAACCCACATGAATGCAGAGAGGACATGCAGATTCCACACAGAATGCACCCCAGCTGAGAATCGAACAGGAGAACCTCTTGCTGTGAAGCGAGAACACTACTGTTGCACCACTGCGCCGTCCTAGGCTATAACAAACAAGTTATAGTAAACAAACAAACAAATTTAAATAATAAACAAGGATATAGGAAATCTCTAAACTCTGGATCCCACACAGTTTGGTTTTGTGAAAAGTAGATCATGCCTGCTCAACTTATTCGACTTCTATGAGTCAGTCACCAGAGCTGTGGATGAAGGCAAGGTGGTTCACACAGCCTACCTTGATCTGGCCAAGGCCTTTGATACCATTTCCCACTCAGGAATCATAGAAAAACTCACTAAGCAAGGCATCGACCCCTCTATCACAAGGTGGGTTGCAAACTGGCTCACAGATAGAACCCACAGGTGAAGGTAGCTGAGTCCAAGTCAGACTGCTGACTAATCATGAGTGGAGTCCCACAGGGTTCGGTCCTGGGTCCTCTCCTGTTTGATATCTACTTCTCTGAAGTTCAGGCCAACAGGAAGGGATGCTGGCTGACAAAGTTTGCAGTTGATTGCAAGTTGGAAGCTATTATTAACTGCCCAAGTGATGTTGACATCCTGCAGAATGGCCTCACTGAGACCAATGACTGGTGTCAGAACCATGACCTTAAGCTCAATGCCATAAAATGTGTTGTCATCACCTTTGGGAAAAACCTAGTTCCCATGAATTACCACATTGATGGTAGTCCACTGAACACAGAAGGCATTATAAGAGATCTGGGAACACAGGTTGACAGCAACCTCTCTTTTGATCACCACATTGCCACTGTGGCCAGAAAGTTTTTCTGTGTGGCACATCTCATTACTAAGGGTGTTGCATCCAGGAAGAAAGAGGTCATTGTCGCCTTCTACTCTTTCATCATTAGGCCAATCATCGAGTACAATGGCCCATTTGGCATGTACCTCACTTGACTCCTGCAACAACTGGAGAGGCCGCGAATGTACCTCACAAAGAGGACCCTAAGCCTTAAACACTTGTCCTTTATGGACAGACTCAAAAAACTACAACTATTCTCTGTCTCATATCACCTACTTAGAGGTGATTTCTGCTTGACTTACAAAGCCGTATCTGACACAGCTCTGTTAGAAATGCTACAACTAAAGAAATCCCAATCCCTCAGCACCACACGCTCCAGAGACCTCAACCTCATTACCACAATCAACAGAATGTGCTAGAGGGTCAGGCTCATAACCCAGAGACTGCCCATGCTATGGAATAGACTTCCCATGCATGTCAAGCAAAGCAACTTGCTGACCCTCTTCAAGAGAAATCTCGATGACCGGATGGGAACTAGAAAATTCATCCTGGGGATAACTCCAGTGGCTCTACTCGACAAAGGCACTGGGAACTAAGGTCAAGTGGCACAATGCTATGGTAATCCTATGGCTAGGCTTATAAAGGCCCCAGGGCCATTAGCCTAGTATGCATCTATAAACCTATGAACCACAGTTTTCTTTTTTAAAAAATAAATCTGAAATAGCTTGTTACTGCCAGTGGTACATTGGCTTTTAATTCTGTTTTGGTATTTTAGTTTCAGTTAATGTTTTTTATTATTTTTATTAGTTCACACTAGGCTGTTGATTTTGTATATCATTTGTAGCCTAGTCTCAATATCCTAATTCATCAATACCTTACAGCATGAATAATTACAGCCTAACTCCTTCCCATTTCAGTAAGAGTTTGAAGGGCCAGTCCAGGGCTAAATGTATGGTTTCACATCCATTCATCCAAACTACACTACTACTACTTTGCATTATATCTATGGGAAGTCTATTCCATAAAAGAGGTATTATTCCTATAAATATCTATTTTCCAACAGAGCCTATTCATGCTGCAGTGGAAGTTTAGTTCCTTTGAGTGGGTTAGTGAGCATTTCAGGTGTTGTTTGTTTTATGAATGTGTAGGAGGCTGTATAGGAATAAATTCTTTATTGTTTTTTTAAGTGAGGAACAGGTCCCCCCTCAAGAATTTGCAGGAAATGGACAGTAGAGTACATGCTTTAAATCAGAATTCTTTTTGAGCAAGGGGGACATGCCCTTAATTCTCTTAATGAGGAAATGGCAGTCTTCACAGTTAAGTCATGTGTTCAGAGAAGTACATACCAAAAGAGGCCTTATATTCCACTATGGGTCTGATGAAGAAGGAGAAGAGACAGTTGATGACTTCTCATGTACATGGTATTCAAAGGGTCAGTGAATGTGCATAGGCTTTATAATAACTTTTCAGTTTTCAGAATGGTGACATCTATATGGTAGGTGCATGGGTGACCATGTTTGCCAAAGGACTCAGTACTACATTTCCTGATTTTTATTGGTCTATTCAAAACTTATTTATAGTTGTTAAGCCCTACTAAAAGTGTAGAAGTCAGCTGAAAAGTTTATGACAGCTCTGGCTTTGCAGTCTTCCACAAACTTGGTCGTCCCCTGGCCCTTAACATTGGCCTTGGCATCAGGAAAAATAGTTACCAAAGAGAAGTGACTAAAGGACAGACCCTATGTGACATTACTAGTAGTGAAACTTTTCTATGAGAGCATGGACCTACCCCTGCAATTACAGTTTGAGTTCCTTTTTAAGCCAGTTTGCTATCTAGTAGGTTAGAGATGGGTTTATATTTAGGATGCACTGTTGGATGGGTGGATTGGGTGGATTGGATGGATTGGTGTGACAAGGGAGATGATTTTTCTGAGCTATGATACAGAATCAGAATTGTCTAGACATGGTAAGACCTTTCTGTGTCTAATTATGGTGGCTGCCAAAAAAGCACTGACTAGAAAATGGAAATCAAAATCTAAACCAAGTATATTAGAAGTACTGAATATAGTAACAGAGATCTTTAGCAAAAGGTATGAAATTACATAAGAAAAATTGGAATTGTGGGAACAATACATACAGGGGAGGAATAAGGTTTAAAAGAAGTCAGGACTTAAATGAGCTATGTAATGTTTCACTGAAATGATTGGATAGGTTATAAGTGATGTATAATGTTTGCAAATGGGAGCATGGCAGTATGGTTTGTGATGCAAAATGCTTGCAACTAGAATTGCGTTGGTGTGGTTTGTTTTCATTTATATAAATGTATGATTGCTTGTGTCATAAATGATGGTTTAATAAAGATGTTTCTTGTTTAATAAAAGGGGCAGGAATGGAATAATTGATGTAATGTTGCTTAGGTTATATGATATAGCAATATATGCGAAGTATAATGTTTGTTAATGTTAATTTGTTAATATAGTTTGATTACTTTGTATAAATGTAAATTTGCTCATGTTACAAGTGTTAATTCAATACAGGTGTTTAAAAAAATACCAGAATGTATCAGAGGCATGGAGCAGGTTGAGAAAAGCAGTGTGAACTGTTACCTGCATACAGTACATGAGTGACTTGTTCAAAGAGGTCCACTAAGTTTTGGAGGCAGGATCCTCCTTTAACCCAAAGTGGTTTGGTACAAGGGAAGCTAGACAGTTGATGCCCTTGTTAAAACAAGTTCCATAATGATGAGTTCCACTGTTTCATAGATTTGGATGGTAAGGTTTATTTGTCTATAGTTACCATGGTCAGTGGTTGGCCCTCCCTTGTGGAGTGGGATCACTACAGCAGTTCTCTACACCTACCCCATGAATCCAGTGGAGAGGCCAAGACTGAATAGGTCCATTAGTGACCCTGTAAGACAATAATGCATACTAACAATTAAGCAACCTGGCATACTGACTGGACCCATGCTGCTATTGTTTTTATCCTTGGAGGGAACCTCAGAATATATTTTGAAGTGACCTAAGGGAGAGATGTGGACAAGCTAACACTATGGAGAAAAATAGACGTAGATATGGGTATAGAGTCTGAGCTAAATGCATTCAGTAATATGTCATCTATGTCTTCTTGTGTGGGTATGTTATTGTTGTTAAGTATTGGTTCAAATAATATCTTGGTATTTCTTCTAAGGTTTCTGAAATAATTTATAAAGAATTTGTGGTCATCATTAGCATTCATGACAATTTTCAGTTCATACTTTTGGAGGATCTGATTTTGCATCTTGGTTCTTTGTTAATCTTTTAAGCTCACTTTTACAGACTGGAGTTATTTTTTTTCTTATAGACAATACATTCTTCCATCTTCTTGTATGGCTTATTATGTTTTAACCACAGTCGGTTATTCCCAAACTTGGCATTGTGTTTGTATCTGAAGGGGACCAAAGCCTCAATACATGTATTTAGGGGGTCTATATTATAACATCGAAGTCTAAAAACATTGAATGTTATAATATCGACCCCATTCAATCGAAACACCAGAAAACCAAACAGTCAGAATAGCAATTTTTTTCCCTGGGAAAAAAATTTGCTGTTCCGACAAACACGCACACAACTCAAGCACATCAAAATAAATAATCCACACACATACACTTCACGAAACCCTACACTAAACCAGACATACACCACTAGCTACCCATTTACCTTAACCCAACCCTAACCCTAAGGTCCCTAACTATTGCACACTCACCTTACTCGCTCCCTAACCCTAACTCACCTACCCCACCCTAACCCTCACGTCCACACAATCGCACATTTACCTGACCCGCGCCCTAACCCTAACTCACTTAACCTGCCCCTCACCCTAAAGTCTGTCACTACCACACACTCACCTCACCCGTGCACTAACCCTAAAGTCCCTAACTACCACACACTCACCTTACCCCAGTCCGTTCGCTCACTTACCTTAAACCATTCCGTAACCATCCCACCACACTTACCTGAACCCAATCCGTAACCTCCATTTGCTCACTTCCCTAAACCCGATCCATAACCATCACACCACAGTGCTGTAAATAGCGAAGCCATGGAACGGACCACGGAAATCTGAACCTAGGTAAAATTCCGATGTTCCAAGGCTTTGCTATTGTCAGGCTTAACTCTAAAGGGTTCGATATTATAACATTCAAAGTTTTTGAACTTTGATGTTATAACAGAGACACGTATTTAGGTAGGGAGGTCTTTAAATTTTATCAGGTCATCAGTTAACTCTAATAGATTTTCCTCAGAATAATCTTTGAAAACAAAAGGTTTGATGGTAAATCAGGTATTGTCCTCTTAGTGAATATGGCTGATTGGTGATCAGATTTGATGAAAGATAGGGCAACTACAGGTGTAGAACATAGTGAAGTTATATTCATGAGGATCAGATCAAATATTTTTGATTCCCTAACTGGGACATGGACTAATTGTTCTAAGGACCTAGCATTTATGAAGTCTTGGAATTGCTGTGCATACTGTTTTTGAGGTCATGTAGATTTCCCACTTAACGGTAGGATAGTTTTACGCCCAGGGCGAATAGTATTAAATTCAATGGGAAGGGACTCCAGTTTGTTTAATTTTGCCTTATGGGTTGTGGGTAATACAGAGGGGTTACAGTAGTTGGCCATGATGTGGTACTTTTTTATTAACAATAAGAAGGGTATTGTTGAGGTCAGGATCTTTGCTCCACCTTAAGCATCAATATCTGATTTGGGTTCTTAGGAATGTGGACACACTGCCTCCAACAACACAGATGTGTTCAGCACCAGGTCTGAATGAGCAGGGGGTACTAAAACACAACACAACACTGGAGGGTGTACTATAAATACATTGAAACTATGTTTCAGTAACTATGCAGGCATATAAACATTTAGGGGTTATGTAGGCTTCTTCCTTTGAGCAGTGATTCCTATATATAGTCTTGATTTTCTTTGACCAAATCAACAGTTCATTGAGACTGACCTTACCTAAAAAGGTGCTAGGGTAGAAGAAAAATTTTGGCAAATGTTTGAAAGGCATGAGGAGAAAGGTGCAGGCCACCCCTTGCAAAGCAGATGGGTCTGACAATCATTTCATCTCAAGCTGATATATACTGAACACCCTTAGAATGAAACCACTAATTAAGGCTATAGTTAAAGTCCATTGCCTTTTCTTTTTATTGTGGCATTATTCCTTCTGAAGGTAAGATGCTGCACAAGACTAGTTTGATACCAATCTCAGTATCATATTTTGAATTTCCATCATGTTCCTCTTTATATCATCCATGGAGGTTTGTGTCTGTAGTTGTTCAGTGCCATGGGCACAATGACCAAGTCATGTACATATCTTGGGTGAAAGTACTGTAAACTGAAACGACATGTTGGATCCTGACAATTGAGAGACAGCTTACCCCTGCCCTGCCCTTGCTTAGCCTGGTGAGTGGTGCATCTGTGTGTTGTACTATGGAGTTACCTCTGTCTAAGATGCAACCAAATGTGTTGACCCAGACTTGCTACCATTAGGGTGTTAGTCTGCCAACTAAGTGTCTCCTTTTGCTCTTCTACTATTTATTATTTCTTTAGATGTTGTTTGCTTGTGAATATGACACTGAATATCCTGTGTACCCAACTTACATCTTGAAGGACTTTAAAGTTTGAGATTCTTTTATTGTTGTAATGCGCATGCAAAACTCAAAGAGGTCATCTTGTTCTGTTTCCTGTCATTGGAGAATAAAGATTTAAGTGATAGAGTTCAAGATAAATTAGTTCTTTAAAAGCCAAATATACTTCACGTAGCTATCAACTCACAAATTCATACTTATAGAAAGGTTCCTTAGGCTTTGATCATGTGTTTCAGTTCTCACTTTTTGTATGATATGAATCAGTATTGCTAAACTTGTTTGAGCCACTATAACTGGGTTTTAAATTCACGAAGTTCATTCCTATTCGTCACCAAGTTACACTCTTTCTTCAAAGTACAATGTTAGGGATCTTGGGAACAACTGTGTAACCATTCTACTTGCAGTTAGTAACTCAAAACACAGATATTAATCTGAGTTAGAACATGTGAAGCTGCCTGGCATTGCATATCCAAATAACTGTTACTTGGCCTTCAGTAAGAGACTGGCTACCATTTTATGATGAGCTTGCCATCCCTTTTGGGTCATGGTTCAGTGGGTGTTCATAAGTGGTTCAGTGAGGCTTGTCACTGCCAGAATCATTTCATCTTAGGTCAGATTATATTACCTTCTGCACAAAGATCTATTACAAATAGCTTTTGTTATATTAAATATTTAAATGCAGTTTAATGGTACATTATATCTGTTATATTCAGCAGTACTTTGTTGCAAAACTGAAGAAAATATATGGTATTGTTTATACAGCTAAATGAACAATGATGGTATGTATAGTTTGGATTATTTATCAAGAATCTTAACATGAAGGCTTTGGGGAAAATCTTTTGGAATAAATATATACACAAACACACACACACACACACACACACACACACACACACGCACACACACACACACACACACACACACACACACACACACACACACACACACACACAACAAATAAATAAGAAATACACCATTGCCAGCTCTGTTAAATGTATCAAATCTTCCTAATGGAAAAATTTATGAAAATTATGGTTATTTATTTATTTGTATATTTGTTTACTTGTTTTTCATTGGCTGTTTGTTGTTTGTTTACATTTGTTAAATGGAAATACTGAGGCAGACCCATTGTTAGTGATAATGGAAATTGTTAAGAAGGAAGCTTAAACTAAGATCTGAAAATGTATGCAGATTTAGGTACCCTTTCATGAAATTTTATTCTCTCTAGATGCTAAACTATATACCATAACTTCTTCTGCAAATGTTTTGATTTATGTAATTATTTTAATGTAAGCAATGTTGATGCAATGTAAAATAGTGATTTAACCCACAGTATTTAGAAACCAGCTGTATTAGAGTGATATACATATTCATATTTCCCTCACTACAAGACTCTTTCATATAGCACTTTCATTTATATAATTATCTTTCACATACCTTGTATTATAAAGCATGACTCACTTACTTACTTATTCACTTTACAGAACTTATTCTTGCCAGTACGTATAGAGGGAAGTTAGATTTTGAAGCTGCCAGTAAAAGAAGCTGGAGAATCTTTTAAGCATGGAACCCACACCAAATTCATATTAATCAAAGGCAATGCTAAAACAATACTGAGCCATTTAAAGGGAATGTTTAAGTATGAAGTGGACTTTTATTCACCAAATTGCTCCTTTTTATTCACCAAGTTAATATTTGTTAGGCAGATACATTAATCTACTGACATATCATGCCTCATTACAATACCTAATTATATAGCAGAATTGCAATACAATGGTTTTCCACTTGGCACTTTCACTCCAACCCTCCCAGTACACTGTCATATACCCAAACTGGCTAAAAGGAATGCTGATGGGTTTTCTCTGTCTTACAGCACATCTGCATGGGTCCAAATCCAATGAATTTCTGCTAGGAGGTGGTAGATGTAACATTTTGATTGTGGAAAATGTGGAATATTGCTGTAAATATGTGTGTTGAATCATTAAATTCTCACAGCAGCTAGCCATATCACTGTATTAGATTGAATAATGAGAAAATAATTACCTAATTAATGGGATAAACAAGGTATAGCCTTGAAAGCAGAGATCCATAAGTTAATTCCTCATTCATGTGACTCATCATGAGGAAGGCCAAAGTTTCTGTCCAAACATTTGTGATTGCAGGATTGACCTTTGGTTCAGAGCCCAGTTGTTGGAAGTGATGTGTGTGACTAAGCCTTTGTAAATTAAATTTTGTGACATTACCTCTATGAAAGGTGAAGCTTGACTAGTAGTCTACACATTGTAAATACCACTGGAGCTCACTGCATAAAGCTAAGTGAACTATAATGTTTTTCATTTTTGAAATAAATTTGTGTTTAGTTTCTGTATTTGCCTCCAGTGTGTTTTAGAGACTTCATACATCACTCTCTCCATCTCACTCTCTCACTATACACATATATCCATATCCACATATATTTATAGAGAGAGAGAGAGAGAGAGACAGTGATAGATGAATATGTATGTATGCATGTATGTATGGGCATGTATATGTAAAAGTCATAAACACTCTAACATACAAAAGTTTGAAGAATAATAGTAAATCAGGTTTCATTCCTATGGGATCCTTCAGTACAAAAATGTTAATCAATAAAAAAAAATCCTTTTTGAGTGAAACCTAGCTGGTCACATGTTATCTTTTAGAAAATTTTGGCTTGCATAATCACCAACAGTTAATGTATGTTCCTTGTGGCAAAATAGTCAGAATCATAAATTAGAATAAAAGAATAATAAATATGGATAATAAATGTGCCCAGTTTTGTTAAGTAACAGTATTATAAGTGCATAGCACTTGTTCTTCAGGGAAATAATACATATTTATATTATTACAGCAGTAGCACTATCCAGTGGCATAAAAAGTTCTTATTAAGCAATATACCATCAATATATAAGTCTCATAATAGAGATCCGTGGTAAAAAGAAAGCAGTTAAATATTGTACATGAAGCAACACAGCAGCTTAGATATGCTGAAGACTGAAAAATAAGGAAAAATCAAAAATAAGTCCTAGTACACATCAAATTAATAGTAGTATAAATACACATACTGAATTATGAGTATGTATGAGATAATATAAACAACTTGTTTATGGGATAGTCCCATGAGGGTTAAGGAACTGAAGATAATAAAGCTGATTAATAGTGATAACCATTGAGTTTAAATAAAAATAGCAACAAAAAGTGATTATAAAATCTCATTGAGTACAAGTAGATATAATAAACCAAAATACTCACTCCATTTTTCTTAGTTTGTTTTTTTCTATTCAGCTTTGTCTTAAAATCAAATATGTGCATTGTCTACAATGTTATTTTATTAATTGCTGTAAATATACAAATGGTCATACTATACTTCGATATATAGGTCGGAGGGGACAAATCAACAAAGTTGCTGTACGCAGACAATGTGTCATTACATGCAGACTCTGATCAAGAACTTCAACAAAGGATAGGAGAATGGAATGCAAAACTGAATGCATGAGATAAAGCTAAGCACATATAAGATGGTTGTAATGGCAGCAAATTGAGAAAATCAGAAGAACCTGAGAATAAAGATAGAAGAAAAGATAGTGGAACAGGAAAGAAGCTTCAAGTATCTGGGAGGGGTGGTTGACGAGAAGGTAAGTTTGAATGAAGATGTCAAAGTCAGAATCAGAGGGGCTGCAGCCAGCTGGCATAGAGTGTCAGGTTTAATCTATGACAGAAGAATGCCAAAGAAGCTGAAAAGTCAGTTGTACAATACAGTGGTGCTACCAGTACTACTGTATGATACAGAAACCTGGGTAGTAAAGGCAGAACAGTTGAAGAAGCTAGACGTGATGGAAATGAAGTGCCTGAGAAGGGTGGTAAGATGCACACTGTATGAACAGATAAAGAAATGAGGACATAAGAGCAGAAGCCTAAGTAGTTCCAATTGCAGAAAACAGAACAGATTACAGTGGTTTGGACACGTGCAGAAAAGCAGAAGTCAGTCTGGTGAGGAAGATTTGGGATGGACAGGAAGAAAGTAAGAAGAAGTGAGGTCATCCAGCAAATAGGTGGATGGATTGTGTGAGAGTGAGTCATGAGTGTTGAAGAAGGCAGGAGTGTGGCACTGATTCGAGAGAGTTGGTAACAGTTAACATGATACCCTGACCCCATGGAGAAAAAATGGGAAAAGTGGGGCTGATAATGATGATATTATACTTTGATATGTTTGTAAAGAGCACTTCATTCCCTTTGACATCTGATGTCAGTAAGTCATTGTTTAAAATAAAGAAAACAGAATAATAATAGCAAACAAAATGTTTGATTAATATAAACAGCTCAAAAAACAAACATGTAGTGAGATGAATAATCTGTTTTGTTGCATAAGTAAATAATTACTTGATGCAAAAAACTTTTGGCATAATACCTGAACTGAATATCTTAGTTTTGCATGCACTGGAAAGCACAGGACATGTGACACATGAAAAACATCCGTAGGGTTTATCACTGATTCTAATGCATCTGTCAATGAAGTGATATGCTATTTTAAGAGATGTAGGACATTGTCCCACATTTTGTAACCTTCTATATTTTAATTGATTGCTGGGGATACAATAGCAGAAAAACAATACCGGCAGTTAAAACATATTAGGTGGCACTTGGGGAAATTTAACTTTGTCACACAATCTGTATGATTACTAGAAATCTTCCGCCGGATTTACTAAACTTCCATGCAGGACTAGTTTAGTCATGCATGGAAGCACTCATTTAGGAGCAGGACAGCAGTGCTCCATGCATAGTAATGAAGGCGTGCTGGCCAAGCTCTTAGGCTTACATGGAGCGTGTATGAGTGCAGGGGACAATGTCGAACAGCAGAAGCTGTTAAGAAATGAGCAAGATCACTCACAGGTGTCCTCATATCCCCACCACAGATCCCCAGATGTACAACAGCAACATGACATATAAATTAAAAGAAAAAAAACATCTATATCTTTTGAAATACTGATTAAAGCTAACCGTAGGTGTGCGGGTGTGCCCATCACTTAGCTATGGTTAATGTAGCTGAAATAGCAAAAGGAGGATAAAAAGCAGGATATGTGCAAAGGAAACAGTACAGCAATATTGTAATGGGCAGAGCGTTTGCCTCACGAGCAGTCAATCCCAGTTCGAGTCCCACTGCATTACATTCCATTTCCATGTCAAATACTGCTATGGTCAATATTTTTAGTTGTATAACCTAATAAATAACATATATGTGTGAACTGGAGTAGTAAGCAGTGTAATGAATGATAACCCCATACACATGCCAAATACACCACCCCCCCCAAGAACCAGTAGACTATTACTGTTGAAAATAGAGCAGTAGTAAGGATAAATAAGCACGAGTAAGCAAGTGCAA
>NC_056741.1:77779273-77812676 GCF_019279795.1 Protopterus annectens
CCACCACACACACACACACACACACACACACACACATCTTCCACTTTCTCTTATTCCCATCTGTTGGCAAATAGTATCCATAAGTGATCAATACTGTGTGTTTGTAAATTTAAACTATGACCACAGTAGCCTACTGTTACAAGGTTATCCTGTTTTTCCACCTGAGAAATTAAGAAATGACTTACAGTTTCAGAGCAGTCCTTGATCAGTTGTGATTATTTCTTAACACATACTTGTCTTTGCTTTGTGATTGTTTCCAGCCCCTCATACGAGCAACTAACAGGTTCTCTACCCGCTTCTCTCCCCACCCTGCCCCCTATTCCCTCCTGCCCCCGGTAGTCCCACCTTTACTGCACTCAAACCCCTCCCATCTTTCCAATAGCCAACCACAGCACTAACCCAACACTACCTCCTCCATCTTCCCACTACTATCACACTTCCTCAACTAACATGTACAAGCATACCTTTCCTATGCTCACTGCATGCACTCTCCTTGCATATCTTACATCCTACCAAAGCTCCATCATTCCCCCACTCAACCACTACCACTGCACTACTACTCACACCACCACTCATGTCTCACCCACACTCAGCTCCCCTCCCACCAGCTCAAGAACCATCCCTATGCACCCCCCACATATTCTACCAACTATATTACTCAAACATAAAGCATCCCTACAACTTAACATAGTAACCCTCCCACCATACCTATTACCCACAGAGAACAATCGTAAAGTTTCCCTTATAAATAAACACATTCAAAAACTGAGAAAACTAATAATCTCATGCATATCAAAACTAACCCTAAGTGGAGACATCCACCCCAACCCTGGCCCTATCATCTCCAACCCCAATCCTCATAATCAGACTAGAAACCTCAACTTCTCCCATATTACAGCCAATAGAAAGCCAAGTGACTTCCTTCTACTATGCCTAAATATTAGAAGTATATCCAACAAAGTCCCTGAACTCCATGCCACCATAGACTTGCACTCCCCAGATATAGTAATTCTGACAGAAACCTGACTAAAACCTCACATTACCAGTGAGCAAATACTCCCTACAGGTTACAGCATACTAAGAGTAGACCGGCTAAACAAAAAAGGAGGTGGTGTAGCTATAATATTTAAACAGCATCTAAACATACAGATCTTAAAATCATCAGCTCTACAAATAGGCAATGAAGAAATAATATATACCAACCTCAAAATTAACCAAAACAAAACCATCAACATAATTGGATGCTACTTCCCACCTGGCCAAAACATCCCTCCCCTAGAAAACCTCCTCAGCTGGTCTACCCACCATCTCCCCCAAGAAACTATCATCTTAGGTGATTTCAATATTGACTGGCAATCCCGTTCTGGCAACAATCCAACCCATCATGTACACCTTCATGGCTTCACCCAACTAGTCCGGTCACCGACCAGGATAAATAAAAACTCCAGCAAGCACACTATCCTGGAATGGATACTAGTCAGTAAGAACCCCCAGTCATATATAACAGGCTGCTTATCAGATAGCCTCAGTGATCACTCCCCAACATTCCTACTCAAAAAATACCTATACCAAGCTAAACCTGTCATCTACCGTCAAATACGTCAAAAACTAAACTTTAACCCACTCACATTCATCTCATCCCTCAAAGAATGTAACTGGCATCCTCTAAAGTACCTCAGTCTAGATGATGCAGTTGAATTGTTTAATACTACCTTCCTGAACATCCTTAATTACCATGCCCCCATAAGATTTTCCAGAACCAAAGCACAACCCTCCCCATGGCTACAGAAAACCACTAAGTCAGAAATGAAAAACAGGGATAAAGCCTGTGAGCACTGGCACAAAACCAAAACCCCCTCAGCTAGACAGAAATTCCTAGAACTATGCAATAGAGTCAAAAAGCTAATAAAACAGGACAAATCCCATTACTACCAGTCTGCCCTAGACTCCTCACAACACAGCCCCAAACAATTCTTGTCCTCCATAAACTCCATCCTCCACCCAGGTATAGTCAGTACCCCTCCTCCTAACATCCCTCACTCCTCAGAAAATATTGCTACCTCATTCAACACACACTTCACCCAAACCATACTATCACTAGCTAAACAACACAACCCTCCCTCCAACCCACACCTTCAACTAGTAATCTCCCCACTGCCTTCTCTTTTCTCCTGTACCTACCTCCAACATAAAAACTCTTAACTAAACTTAAACCCACCAAATTAGCAGCAGACAACCTCCCAAGTGAATACCTACAAATCGTAGCTGATGCTCTGGCCTACCAAGTATCCATCTCGATTAACCGATCTCTGTCAGAAAGTTACGTTCCCACACTGTGGAAAGTTTCACATATAATTCCCTCCACAAAGGTGGACCCTCCACAGAACTAACCAATCACCCCATAGCTATTCTCTCTCCACTCTCCAAAATACTAGAGAGATGCATACACTCTCAGGTCTCAGACTACCTCCTTACTAACAACCTCCTTTCCAGTACTCAGCATGGTTTCTGACCAAACCATAGCACCACCACTGCCTTACTCTCCTTTACTAACACTATCCTTCAGCATAAAAACAATGGCTATCTCTCCTCTGCTGCTTTCCTAGACCTATCTAAAGCATTTGACATGGTCCCACACAAACAACTTATCTCTGTCCTCAATAATCTATCCTTCTCACAATCGGTCACCAACTGGTTTCAGAGTTACCTGCCTGACCGCCAACAGTCCGTTGTATGGCAGAATGACATATCTCCCCAACTACCTGTCTCCATAGGGGTTCCCCAAGGATCCATCCTTGGACCCCTACTCTTCTCTGTTTACACCAATAATCTAGCCTCTGCCACCAAACATGGCACACTCATACAATATGCAGATGACTCGACCATCATCTGCTCAGCCCAGTCCCTACCAAAACTGCAAAAAGTCACACAGGAAGCCTTTTCCTCTGTTGAAACATGGCTATCCGATGCCCGATTAATACTCAACCCAAATAAAACTAAACTACTCATCTTCCAACCCACCAAACATACTCAAAACAACTCTCACTTTAACATCACGGCAAAAGACAACACCACTATATACCCAACTGAACACACCAAATTGCTAGGAGTGGAAATAGACAATAAACTAAAATTTGACATTCACATATCCATGACCATAAAAAAAGTCCACAAAAAACTAGGAGTATTATACAGAAATAAGCAATTTCTCACCAAAGCAGCAATGATTTCAATAGCAAATTCCCACCTTATCTCTACCCTACTTTATGCCTCTCCAATATATATCAACCTAAGGCAATGTGATCTAAACAAGCTAGAGACCTGCTACAACAAAATCACCAAATTTGCCACAGGTGCATCCTACCATAGTCACCACTGTCTCTCACTTGCTGAACTGGGCTGGCTTGAACTCCCTCACCTTCTTCAGTGGTATCAACTCTCACTCGCCCACAAACTAGTAAACCATCCACTAAATGTCCCATCCCTCCAGAATCTACTCCAACCCTATCGCACCACCAGACCACTAAGATCCAGCAGCAAAAATCACTTGCAGATCACTAAAGCCAATAACTCTGCTGGTGAAGCACTATTCTCTTGCGCCATAGCCAAATTATGGAACTCACTCCCACCCACAATTACCTCCATACCATCATGCACCCATTTCAAAACTTTACTAAAAGTGCAACTAAAAACATGCTGGCAATGCCCTTGCAACTCCCACTCTAATATCATCCACCCCAACCAACCACTACCTTTCTTTCCACTCCACTAACTACCTTGATTATAGCAAGCTCAGATGCTCATAAGCCAGTACTTATTATACAGCAGGAACTTCTTCTTCTTCTAACATTTGTTAATGTCTGTTATGCACTTCACAGATAAAGATTCTAGTTGTCTACTGATGTACTATGTTCTTCATCTGTAATTATGTTGTAAGTAATTGCTATGTAAATTGTTCATCATTATGTATCCAATGTAAATACTGTCTGTTTATTTTAACTGTGGAGCTTTTCTCCCCGGGCCTCCGCTGACAATGGACCTACGTCCAGTCGGACACTCCCAGTCAACAAATTTAAATAAATAAAAATAAATAATAAAAATAGAAATAATATGTTACTTAGCTATGTTAAGTCTGTTACTCTCTATGAATTTGAACACCTCTGTATTGCTTGTAATGATTAGCTGAGTTTTACTGTGTAGCTTTTCTCCCACAAACATCCAGTCAGATTTTCCAGGTCAACAAATATAAAATAAATAAATAAAGCAACATGGGGGTAAGAGGGAGTAAGCACTTTTAAGCAGCAGTAAGCGGGTTTAAGCCTGTTTGCGCAGGGGTAAGCAATGCCTACATTGGTTAAGCAATGTAGAAGCTAACTCAGTGTAAGAGTAACCGGAGGTTAGCATTGCTTACCCTTGCACAAACCAGCGTAAACCCGTTTACAATTGCTCAAAAGTGCCTTAGTCACTCTGTAGCCGACAACTCTCATCCTGCCCAGCAACAAAATAATCTGCACTCCCAAGTTGCAACCCCTGAACCCTGCACACTATAGTCAAAGTGAGTTACCACTAAGCCATGGCAGATACACATTCAGCTGCGGTTATCACAAACATATCATCCAGCACAGTCATTCAACAGTATAGGAAATGTATGTAATTATGTAGATTAATACGAGCAATCATTTGTACATTGCTCAAATACAGTATTTTGAGCAGTCTACATGTATCATAAAAACAGTATCTGTCCAATCATACTGTGAGAACAGTAGTCTTGCATAATACGTAAGAGAATAATAAAAAACGGTGCACGTTGAGGAGGCATGTGAGCGTGCTTCATGCACAAAATATCAAACCTGGGACGTCGATTCCGCGGAGCAGGGAGATGAGGCTGGCCAGGTGTGTGAGTCTCCTCAAGCCCCTGGTAGGATGCTACCAGTGGGAGAAATAGTGTAGCCCAGCTAAGTCTAATCTTGACACAAAAAGAGGTCCGTCCCTGGTGGGATGAACCAAAAATTGTGAGTCACATCGATGTTTACACCAGTATCAAAAGATGAGCAAGGTAAGTCACATATGTACATGGACTAAGTGGATGAAGAGCCTGAAGAAGCTTGGGACGAGACAGTATACTGGATGAGTTCTGAGACGTGCAGAGAGGGCAAGGTGTGAAGGTGTGGTATGGCTGGGCTAGCAACTGGAGAATGGATGGTTGCTGTGTATGTGGAGCTCGAGGGTGGGGGAAGGAACCATGGGTATGGCATTATGGAAGAAATATGCAAATGAAGCAGCACAGCAGTAGTGTAGTGGGCATAGCATCTGCCTAATGAGCAGGCATTCCTGGTTCAAGTCCCACTGTAGCACAGTCTATTTTACATGGCAAAGCACGTTATAACCAATAGTTTTGTTGCAAAACCCACTAAATAACATATATATATATATATATATATATATATATATATATATATATATGTATATATAAACTGGAGTACTGCAAGACATGCACATGTGAAGTATCAGTGTCAGACTGAATGAGGCACTAGTAAGCAGGTTTAAGCAGAAATAAGCAATAGTAAGCATATGTAAGCACTAGTAAGTGGGATTAAGCCATTTTGCACAGAGGTAAGCAATACCTACACTGGTTAAGCAAATGTGAAGCTAACACCCTGTAAGCAGATGTAACGGCAGGTTAGCAGTGCTTACCTCCACGCAAATGCGCTAACAACTGACTAAACTTGCCTTAACCACTCTGTATCCAACGGCCCTTGTTCTGCCCAGCAACAAAATAAATGGCCTCTGCCAGGCTTGAACAGAGAACCCCACACATCATAGGCAAAATGATTTACCACTAAGTCATGCCAGAGATACATAACCCCGATGTATTCAAAACATACAACCAGCGCAGTCATTCAACAGTACAGAGACTGTACTTGTGTGAGTTAATATAGTAATATCTGAAGAAATGCAACATATCAATAGACGTAGATATCTATATATATATATATATATATATATATATATATATATATATATATATATATATATATAAATATATATATATATATAAATATACATATATAGAGAGCAACACATCTGTAGATAGCAATGATAGATTGACAAATACAAATATGTCCACATGCACCGTTAATGGAGTTTATTTATTTATTTATTTATTTTACATTTGTTGACCGGGCTAGTCCAACTGGATATATTTCCATTTTCAGCAGAGGCCCGGGAGAAAGCTCCACATATAGACAAAAGGAGATACATCATGAGGACAAATGACATAATACACATTGTTACCTATATCTAAAAACAGGAAAAAAAAGTGAAAGAACATGGAAAAGGAAATGTAATAAGTTAACCGAAAGAACAGCACTTAACTTTCTAGCAAATCTGAGTAACACAATGATGAACATTCTAACATGTTTTAATACCAAGGAGGAAGTATAAGATTAAAGAAAGAGAAGCAACAATAGAGAGAGAGCAGATATAAATAGACATAAGGTAGTTAGAGAGATTAAGGCCATAAAGATGTAAGACAAGGAGCAGTATGTAATGCTAAAAAGAGAAAGGTAAGGGAGGAAGCAGAAAGAGCAGACGAGTAGGGAGAGAAACGAGAATAATAGATGGAAATTATTTTAGTCAGGATTAGAGCAGGGACACATCCAGTGGCTTTTAAGGTTTTTGAGTTGAGACGCCCCAAACAATATACGTCATGTACGAATAGGCATACCCCACCACCACAGCCAAACACATCTGCCCTTCAATACACTACAGTGTTACAGATCACATAAGCAGGACCTGACATGATGTGTGCACAACATGTAAAAAGTACTACAACCCACCTGTATGATGTCAGGCTGGTATTGATAACATATCATGCAGCACAGTGTGGCTCCCATAGGAAATGTAAAATATGGAAGTTATCAACATCCCCTGGATACATATACACAGACACATATATACAGATACAGATATACATATATATATATACATGTGACTACACAGACACATGCAACGATATGTACAGTAAGATACATATGTAGAAGATGCACACAATATGTAACAGCCACCATGACAACAGTTAACACCTTAACAACTGGACATTGTATGGTCCACCCATACAAATGACAATTGTTGCCTGCAACATATGCCCACAGAGAGGTCATACGATAAAACACCACACACAGGTTTGCAGAAATGGTTAACATTTAATTGTATACTATTACAGTTTTATATGCCATGTATTATAGCTGTTCAGACACTGACATCCATATAAACAGAATAATGCAACTATGAAACAGTTATACTAATACAGTAGTCTGGAAAGGTTCACAACTGTTGCTGTCCAGGCCAAGCCCTTCAAATTGTACAATAGTAAAGACAGACTGGGCCACAGGATACCAAACTATCAACAGTAAGTAATGCAGGTGTGTACTTCAGCAGCCTCTATCTACACTCTGTACAAAATCACTGGGTGGTAAAGACTTCAGTTGACCAAATGTGATGTAACTGTTACATAACAAAGCATAACTGACACCATCACAATCACACTGACAAACAGAACAGCCTGTATGGCAGAAGGCAATAGGCCTGCATTAACCCAGTTTATGTAAGTAATGTACATATAGGTGAAGTGTATGGTACTGTACATCCAGATACCTTAAGGCAGTTCAAACCTGATACCCCCACATTTTGTAACAGCCTATGTCATTTATGGTGCATCCCCCCTAGACTCAATAATAAAGGGCTATATACCACTGTTATATACACTGGCCTCTGGAGTGCATAAGGACACACAGGTATTGTGTAGGTGAAGCCCACACATATATGGCCTCAACCCACCATATGTGTGGGGGATACAACAGCAGTGGGCTGATGGCAACAATGGCAGTGTGATATACTCACAGCCCACTACAGAACAACCCCTGACAGCATGTCATATGTGCAAAGCTTGGTATGTAGGTGGAGGACAGAGGCTGGAACACAGTCCCATATATGGAAAACTGTTGCCATACACTAAGCAAGTCGCTGGTGTTACAGGATAGTCTGCAACATACCCTTAGTTAGGGAATTGAGGTTAGAAACATAAATGGATGTAGCCATGTACTGATAGCACTGAACACACACACTGCTGGTGAAATATCTGACACAACACCTGTGTGGTGGACAGACTAAACATGATAGGCATACCTCTGGCCACTGAGATGATAGACCCACAGTTGAGAGCTATGCAGGCAGACTGAATTCCAAAGTAAACTAGTATGTACACACACACCCTGTAACACCAGTACTATGCAAAGCACAACACAACTCTACTCACACTCTGTTTGTAGTTCTGGAACCTCCTACAAATATGTAGCTGGCCTGAGTGTGCCGGTTCCCTGTAAGAGGTATTGCTACCTGCTGTCTGTAACACTGATACCCACACACAGGAAAGATGTCCATCATGCAGGAAAGGTAAAGGGACCATGCCCACGTGACATGAGGATTTATAGTAGGTGCTCGCCATGACAGTGGTAATTGGAAGTACTACACAGCAAGCTGCATGCAGTTAGCAAGAGGAGGACACTGATTGGTGCAGAGGCCATCACCTGATTGTGTGCATCACCTACTAAATCCAGGCTGCAATCTATTTGAAGCAGCTCATTCCATTTACTGGAGAGAGAGGGAGAGAGTGAGAGAGAGAGAGAGAGAGAGAGAGAGAGAGAGAGGAAGAGAAAAAAAAAAAGACAAAGCTCTTCAAACAGAACGTTGATGTCACAGGCATTTAGCCAGCTGTCATTCAACAAGACATCATTCCACAACAGGTATGGGAGGTATATATACATGTAATAGAATGTAGTACCTGGCCCATCATAATGGGATAGATGATGTGGAATGATGTATATATGCCATCAGGTGTTGTTGTGATGATGTTCAACTGAACAACTGCTATGGACAATAGTGTCTGTCCCTGTATGTAGTGGGCCATAACCATTAACTGTGCAGGTCAGCATCATAGTGTGTGTAGTGTAATGGGAAGTATGTATATTGCATGGCCAATAGATGGTGGTGGAACTAATACCATCATGATGGGCATGTGGGAGCCATGGCCCACCACTGGCAGGATACTCAGGTGAATCTGTAATGTAGCATGCCAGAATGTCATAGGTGTGTAATAGGGTTACCTGCAATCGGCTCCTACATATACCCCACTAATGTCAGGCCATGTCCATATGTGGCACCGGTCTGTGTTGTAGCAAGGCAGAACAGTGCAGCTGTGCAGGAAGGTGGTGTGAGATTGTGGAGCTGATGTCTGAATGTACCCCACATATAGGTATGCATATGTGTACATATGTCACATATATAATATTTAAAGATATATATGTATATCAGTATGTATGTCCAGAAATATACATATACCCATGTGTAGATGTATATATGTGCACATATATATGAAGTCACACATATCTACACACATATAGATAAATACCGGTATGCAAATATCTACATCTTTACAAACATGCACACAAACAGATATGTATGGTAAGACATGTCCCCTATATCACTACCACAGTGATGTGTGCTATGTGTGAGGCAGCAGCACACACAGCAATACAGACAGATATCTACAGCTGGCAGTGTGTGCACCATGGATGGCTATATCACATGTTAGGACCATCCTAGCACCACAATGCCCCCACCTGTGAAGTATGCAATGGGAATATGGGGAAGTATGGCAGATACACACGTGGAGGTGGTCAGGATTGGTAGATATAGAGGACAGTCTACAGGGGTGGTATGTGACACATGTGGTGGGTAAACACTGTGGATTGTGTGCATGGTCTGTGATGTGGATGCCCCATGGTTCCCAATATGGGCACAATGGGAACAAGGCTCCCACCAACTCCCACTCACAACAGCAGTCCACATCCTGAAGGTGCCAGGTCTGGTGGCTGAGCAGAAGGAGCATGTTGGCCATGTAAGTGTGTACTGGGTGCCTCAGATTGATGTAGCACATCCCTCGTGTCTGTGGAGCCTGGTATGGAACACACCCTACATCTGAGCTCAGGGGACAGGGACATGTTGGTGTGTGCCTGAGGGGGGTGGGCCAACATCTCCTGGGTGGTTCCACCTGATGGCATGGCTATAGCAGTACACGAGGAGGCCCCAGGTTGTTACACACATGTGATGTGGCCAGGCATCCTGGTCAGATGGGTATGGAGAGGTGGATCAGCTAGCCAATGGAACATATACATGTTATTGTTTCACTGTCATAGTACATATGTTGATAATAATAGTCTACACAATCTCTGTACATGTCCAGAAACATGCATAGTGCCCCCCTTTAATACAGACCATCAGATGTGCAGCAATCTCAGAGCAGCCATACCACTGGCATATATGGAACCATAGTGGCCCTGACAATGGCATGCAAGTGAATAGTCTGTAAAAGGCCGGCAATGTTAGTGTCCACACAGGGGACATGGCTACAATCACATAGCAGAAGGTGTGGTACACTACACAATCTGTCAAAACAGTAGTTAAGCTGTAGCCATACCTATTGAGTTGTGTGTATAGTCTGTTGAAGCTGATATGGTGGGGGGGGGTGACAGAGATGTGTATTAAGAACTGTGGTAACCTTGCCATATGAGTTGCTCAGGCCTGTTCCCATCCTCATGTTTTTCAAGCATGATGGCACACATCTGGCTCCCAGCGTATTCCACAGAGGAGAATGACATAATAATAAATCACCTGGTACTGCACTACCAGGTACTGTTTGGCAGGACAGCACAGAAACAGCAGGAGCGGACCGCCCTGTGGAATAATCTCGTTCACAGGGTCAATGATGTCGGCCTGCATAACCACAGTTATGAGTAGGTCCGGCATCATTGCAGCAACCTGCTTCACAAAGCCCGTCAACATGCTGCCCCAGTCTGGGGGATCACCTTGCCACGGAGGGCCATGCCATCCATTCCCACCACACGTGTGGAGGAGATCCTGTCCAGTCTCATGGTACCTGCTCTTCCTGAACACCATCAACCACTAGACCCCTTCGTGGAGGTGGGTGTTACCCACACAACAACCGAGGAGCATGCAGGTAAGGACACAGGGTACATCAGTAGTCCACTGTTGTGTAAATATCTGTAGTGGTACATGTAGATCATGCATATCTGATATGTTATACAAATATTGTGTTGCTGCATTGTAGTGATAAACAGATGTACAGATGTGGTAGTATTGTGTGAATTCACAGTAGATGTATGGTAGTACTGCACCCAGGCCGTAGCAGTGCCACAGGTGTGGGCACTGACATTGCATCTCTCACCCACTTATGTAGGCCCTCCAGGGTAACAGCAAGGCAGCAGCCTGAAGCTGGTGAGTATGTCTTATGTAGATGCATGCCAACACACCGGACATGTAATGGTGATGTAATATTCCATGCACACATCTAATACACCAACCCTGAATGCATGCTGTACATGTGCATGTATTGTTGCTGTGAAATGCATGGTCTCACAGAGGCAAACATGATGGGGTATTGAAAGGGTATGTCACACACCTGCATGACAACTAACATCCTATCATTGCGGAATGGGTCCACAGGGGGTAACATACTGTTGGTAGACATGGCCTACAGTAGCGACATGTTCTGGACAACACCCATATACATTACAACACCAGTGTACATACTTGTAGGGCAATGCCTACTGCTGGTGAGATACACTATGGCATACGTCATTACACTAGTCCACATTATCAGCTGGGCCTAAGCTTGCAACATGATGGGTGCAGTGTATGCGGACACTGCGTGCTCGACACATATGTGTGAAGGCTTGCCTGTCATGCATCCGTGATAAATGCTGAGGGGAAGTCTCAGCAGCGAAACAATTTTTCAGTACACCGCAGCAGTGGATATATAAGGATGGTAGAAATGGTCGTACTATTCTGCATATAGTCAGGTCCAGGACCTGGCAGCTGTAACCCTACCACACTGCAATAGTGATGGTATTTGTGTGAACACCATGGATGCACATGATTGGACCTTGCAATCATGCAGAATAAAGAGAGAGGGACATGTAGGAGTAGGCTGAAGGCATACACTGGCAATTGCAGAAGGCCCACGCAGGTATACCCCTGCCAATGAGCAGTGATTGCTGTAGTACACTGGCTACAAGAGGTGTGATGAAACTGTCATGATAAGGGTGTACACACATCCTGCACATGGTGTGTATGCATTGCAGTCAGCAGCCGCACACCTACCACAATCTTTAGACACTGCATGTGAATGTACAGGACATATGTTACATACCGGGTGTGTGTACAGCTAATATCTGCAGTGCTGTGGTCCCATTACAGATCACGGATGTGTGTATAAAAGCAATAAAGGTGTGTACACCCTCCATAGCCACGGTATGCTCTGATGGTTGTCAGTGTAAGCATTTCTGCAGTGGCCATACATGGTCTGTTGATGTTTACAGCTTTAAATCTGGCATCCGGGATTCACCAATGACAACAGTCCACATATCATCCCAGGTATGTGTCGCTGAAACACATAGGGGCTGTGAGAGGTACAGCTGCCATAACTGGCATGGTACTACACATTCCACAATGGGTTGGACACCTATGAGTTGTGGGGCACAGTACATGGCAGGGTGCAGAACAGGTACACAGCAATAATGTGTACATGGGTGCAGAGGTATCCAGGGGAAGGGGCATCACCTTGTCACAGCACATGCATTATACACATGTATTTCACTGCTAGCATGGTGTGAGTATAGCTGAACTGCATGCGGTTCTGTACCATATGTTCTGCATGTTGGCAGATGGGTAATTGGATGACTGCATGTATGATCATTGTGCATCCTCACTTGTATGTGTGTGCGTGTGTGTGTGTGTGTGTGTGTGTGTGCATCATGGTGGTTAGTTGCATGTATGATGCATGTGTGCATGTGTGTGTGTTTGTGTGTGTGGCCATGTATGCACATGTGTGATTGTGGGGTGTTCATATGGCTGTACCCCCCTTTGGGACCGCAGCAGTGATTACATGGACATGGAGTGCCACATCTGCACCATTGGTGAATACCTGCTCATGGTACTCACAGGACAAGGTGGCACATAATAAGCAATATGGCCTGTAGCTTGGATCAGGTATCTAGAGGGAAGGTAGACCCCAGGTACACACTTAATATTGCTGTCAGCGGATAATTCACCTACAGCCCATGTATGCAGCTCTACAGATGCATTGGGGAAATAATAGTCAACACCAGGGAGTGTATCCATATATTACAGCTGACACTTGATGGGCCAATGGAGCAGCATATCCGGCATGTACTGAGCATTACATACACATGACACACCAGTGGGAGCTATTATGGCTACAGCATAGTAGCCCACACATATAGAGACCATGCACATCATTCTGGCCATACAGAGGGTGCATACCGAATGACAGCACTGAGGCCATGTTACTCCACTACACAAAGGTCAGGCAGGTAATGTGGCAACAGGCCTTGTGCTGTGGCTGCTTGTGTGGGAATTTAGAAGACTATGATGTTAATGAGTTGCAGCAATGTGTGTATGTTAACAAGTGTGATGCAGGACGTGGTAACACATGGACATATATGTGGAGCTGTCTGTAAAGGCATGGACAGGTAGGTAGTATGGAGATGTGTGTGTGTGTGTGTGTGTGTGTGTGTGTGTGTGTGTGTGTGTGTGTGTGTACTGTTAAGCAATGCTGTGCAGGTTTTAAAGTGTGGTTATTGTTTTTCCCCACAGCTGGCGAGGTGGGTCAGGGTCCCTCCTGCACCCAATATGAAGTGGGTGTCCATACAGACACTGATGATGATGATGATTATAATGGTGAGGCACAGGTGGAGTATTTCAACACCTGTACCTACACATGCCCACGGAACCCCTGGCAGGCACAGTCCATGTGTCCATGGCCAGAGGCAGTGAACTGCACACCCTGCCAGGTATTGTCTACAGCTGTCCATAAACACCTGTGTAGGGCAGCCACTAGGCAGAACTGTGTGCATGCATACCCACACAGTATGCACACACAGCTAGTGCACCTCATACCTACACACACCACATCACCTCAGCCAGCTCCACAGAATACACCCCTCATCCACCCACATGGCGTCAAATGTATGGCCCAGCCTCGGCTTCTGGCAGACCAACACCACACCCTGTGCATATGATGATATCTGTGCCCCATCCCTGTCATCCATACTACCGATGCAGGGACAGGCTGATATCGTTCTGATGCACAGGGTGACTATACACCAGTGTACCACAGTCCTGCAGTGTAATGAGCGTTGTAGAGTGTAGACTCGAGGCATAATTGCGGCAGGTAGTGTAGCCATCCAGCAATGATGCCTTCTAGCAATGTTAGTAACAATCGTTGGCTGTGGTTTCTAAACTGATATGCAAGTAAAAGTTGTAGGTGTACATGTGTCAGCGCATGAGGATGCCCTCATTGCATATGATGATACTTGTGCTTACATCCCCGTCATCCATACCATTGATACAGGGACAGGCTGATATGGCTCTGATGCACAGGGTGACTGTACACCAGTGTACCACAGTCCTACAGTGTAACATGTTGTAAGGTGTAGAGTGTGAACCATAATTGTCAGGTAGTGTAACCATCCAGCAATGACGCCTTCTAGCTGTTAGTAACACTGCTTGGTTGTGGTCTCTAAACTGATATGCAAGTGTGCAAAGGTGGAAAATGTGTCCAGCTTGAGGATGGTATGCAGTCATATTGCACAATGGGGATCATGTTTTTCTTTTTGGGCCCCAGCTGCCCCCTTTTTAAACACCTTTTTTTTTAAAGGGGGGGGCAGCCAAAAACCCTGGGCCCCCCAGAAACCTTGTGGGGGGGGCATGAAATGCCCCAACCACATTTATGAAAAAAACAAAAAAAACCCAAGCTGGTTTGGGCCCCCTTTTTTTAAAAAAAAAATAAAAAAAAAAAAAAAAAAAAACAAAAAAAAAAATATAAAAAATAAAAAAATTTTTTTTTTTTTTTTTTTTATTTTTTTTTTTTTTTTATTTTTTTTTTTTTTTTTTTTTTTTCCCTTTTTCCCAAAACAAAATCACCTCAGCCGGGGCCCACAGAATAAAACCATCCACACCATGCCATGGGGCGGTTTGACCAAAACTGTCATTACCCAAATTGAGTGGTATTGAACACTTGCCTTTAGGTCCTAGATTGTGTAGTCCTTGTCATTAATATGACTGATGCATCACATATGTTGTTTTATCATAATGTACACATAGCAGATACATATGGTGGGATACATGTGGGAGGGTATACACAACCATAACGTTTACTCAAGACAGGTATATGGTTGTATACATAGGTGTATAGATGTCTACATGTACATACACAGGTATACACATATGTATGTCTGTATACACATCTGTATAGTGCTACATATATATGGCCATGTGTACACTTCTTTGTATGTCCATATGTGTACATATCTATACATCTATGTATCTATACATATGTGTATATATAGGTATACATACATGTGCATATAGATATGTGTATATAGCTATATATGTATGCACATCCTATGTGTACAGATATGCCTAGTTATGTTGGTGTGTGTATATATATATATATATATATATATATATATATATATATAGATATCAATAACTATATGTGCATACATATCTATACTGATATACCTACTACTGTCGATATATCTGTAGATATCCATATGTTTATGTGCATATGTATCACTATCTGTATATGTGTAGACATATATTGCTCTGTATATGTATATCTATGTACATATACATGCCCATCTATATATGTCAGTATGTATATGTGTAATCATATATACAGTTCTGGATGATTATATGTACAGATGCTCTCATCCTATGTCCTGGACATGGAGTGTAGACCTACCCCAGTCCCTATAGTCCCAACAATGCAGTTCAAGTGGATGTCAGGTATGTATAGCAGGTATATTAGTAGACTATTGCTACTGTAATTGGGATTGTCTTCACAGACATGGTGTGTGTGGGAGGTCACATTTGCTTTCCACATGTATGCCATTGGCTACTGACAGACATCCTAAGGACATCCTGGTAAAGTACCACTGCTAGGAAGCAATGCCCCCTTGGACTGCAGCACAGATATTGGCCAATATATGTGGACATTCTAAAACACTATTTACAGTCCAGAGGTATACACAGAACCCCTTAGTGCTAAGCATGTGCACCATGCATGACAATATGGATGTTAGCAGCCATGTAGATGGGTATAACACATAACGACTGGTATACATATGCCACCATAGGCTATGCATTCACACACCCCTGTCTGGCCTGACACATAATAACCGCTGGTACAGGGGTGCCATGGCTACATACTACCCATTAGATAGTGACATACATCTGTACAGCATTCCACTGCCCTGTCTGACATACATGACTGTTAAGGGAGACCCAGCAGCAGTACATCTGGCAAGTATCTCCACATGACATCTCACTGCATAAGTACACTACCCTGCTAGACATGTAACAATGCACTGTGCAGGCTACAGGCAGACTGGCTCAACACTGGCCAACATGTCATATGGGGGAATGCACATGTACCTACATATATAGCAGGCTCTGCAGGTATGTCACACCACAGGGTAAGATACACCTGTGTGAAGGTGCATAGCCACATCCAATGTGAACACAACCACAACCACATATGGTAAGCTAGCATAAAAGTACATTATATGGACTATCTGTTCAACACTATCCTCACATGTGCCACTCACAGACTAACCCTGCATATACTGGGCTGCTACACAGTGTGGTCTGCTGTCTGTCTGTGGTATGGAACATGTGTGTGTGTATATGGCCCTACAAACATGTAAACAAATATGGTAACATAAAGTGGAGCAGCATGTAAATCAGATAGGCTGGGACCTATAACAATGACATCTACCACAGTCTGTACACAGGCTAAAGAACATGTTCACAATATACACACTGTCTGCATTCACCATAGTTACACAGACCTCAGTACTATACAAATGACCAAGGAATGTCCTGGTAATGTCGTCAAATATTACCCGTACTGTACATAACATGTGTAACAGTCTGATATCTCCCTGGCTTGCTATCTGATATGATGACACTAATGATGGTGTACAGCACATATGCATCTCTTAATGCACAACATATGTACAAAGGTTGACAGAGTTGTGGCTGGAAGCACATACACAGGGCCAATATTGACATGTTGCTATGATAACATCATACATGTACTGTCGTAACAGGGTTTGTTGCAACATATGTCCTATGAGGGATATGAAGTAACTATCAGGGCTTTCACCATCTACAGTCTGCAATCCTCACACTACCTTCTGCAGTTCAGATACGTGCTCAGTGGGTATCACATGACACCAAAGACACAAAACACTGCCCATTCTGCAGATGGCCCTGCAGATGTAGATTCCTCATAAACATAGTACTGACATGGCAGGTATTACAACATGTAGGACAACTATACACACACACACACACACACACACACACACACACACACACACACACACACACACACACACACATACACACTCTGTTAAACCAAGATTGCTCCACATGCAGTATAGCAGCACTTACAGTGTGTAGTCAGGTCAGGCACATCCCCTTCCTGTGTGTTGCCCTGTTTTCACAATGTAAGTTGTTAGAGGCAAATCCCTAATCCATCTGAGATGCATTTTGCCAAACAGATCTAGTTCCTGCCCACAGTGGATATAAAGAGCCAACACCAAAATTATGTTCCTAGATATTGGAGTGTGTTACCATGCAACTGGCTATGGGAATGTTACCATAGCTGCTCCACATGCACTCAGCTAGAGGAGGACTGCAATTGGTGCAGAGGCCATCAGCTGATCATGACCATCACTTACAAAACACAAGCTGCTGCTTAGCAAAGCAGGTGTACATCCCACATCCACCAGAGAGGATGTGGGCAGGACAGACAGAGACAAAGTATATCAGGGAAGTGTGGGTGAGTAAAACTTAAGCATGTTTGTGTCACACACCTACCAGTACGGGGTTTCAAACACCTGACTGACTATGCATAACTATCACATGTGTATGCAGTTATTGCATGCACCACATAGCTTACATGTTGGTGAGTTGTCCAGGTGTATATGTGCTGGTGAGTGACACTGTTGCAATACAGTAGGTGTAGCACATGAGCCTGTCCACATGAACAGGTGTCAGCGTCAACACAGCCACACTCTGTAAGGGACTCATACACATTGCTACACTTGGCAGGGTAAAGAATGCACTTCCTAACCAGTTACCTTGCCACAATACAGTAATGCATAAATATCAATTGGCCCACAGGGGTTATCCTGGGATTCTGTGGTCAAAGGGTATGTGACGGTGTCTGACATTAGAGAGCATGCTTCAGTATGCCAATGGGGGTGGTACTGGGTGTGAATGTGGTCGGAAGCATCATACACCACACACACAGACACAGAGTGCTAGTACCGGCATGCATGTGTGCATTGCTTCACAGGAGTGTAGTGGCTGATGGTGCCAGATGGCTGTAGAAGGCTAGGTGAGGGGTATACCTTGGCATCAGGCCACATGAGAATGGTCTGCATTATGGCTAAGGGGTGTAGTGCCCGGAATGTACACGCACAGGTGAGTATAGTATTCACCATCCAGTCTCCTGGGTTATTGTTGTGCGCGGCCAGTGCTGTGCAATGCTTGGCATGTATGTGTTCTATACGCCATGACATGGATAGTGTTTGGGATGTGCACATGTCCCACATTCATGTACAGTGGCATGTGGAAGTGTACCAGGTTTGTCTGGCACATGTTGTGTACACAGAATGCTATCATCAGATGTGACAGTCCCGCCCTCGTGGTGGGGCCAGGTAATGGACAGCAGGTTGACCCTGCACCTACACTGATAGCATACTTCAGGTATTCCCTGGTGCCAGTGGCATATGTCTATACAGGGCATGTGTGTAAGGCATAGTATATCCTTTGTGGATCACATTTGATGGAACCACAGTTGTTGCAGACATCCAGTGGGAAACATACTGAAGGCGCACTGTCTGCAATTATGTGCCTACCATACTGATGGACATGGTGCCATGGCCTCTATAGGGCCACTGTATTCACACCATAGTTACTATCGGTCACCAATATGCAGTGCACTACACACATCATGGCTGTTGCCTCGCCATGTGTGTGTGTGTGTGTATGAGACATGGATTGAGAGTGTGCTCTGGGTAATACAGGGGTTGTTAACTGTGATTGCCTGGCCTTGATGTCACATGTATGGGTATGGATATGCACCCCAGCTTCTCAGCTATTTCACAGCTGGTTTCCCTGTACAGTGGACATTGTGAAATGTACTAGGGCCACCATATAAGAAAATTGCAAAATCCGCTACACATTGGGCCCAGGTGTCACACACGCACACCCTCCTCCACAAAGGATATGAGGTGCAAACACACACGCACACCTGTCATGTCTGGGAGTAGAACGACTACATAACTAGTTTATTGCACTACAGCACTATGCAGTTATAGTATGCACCACAGTGATTACTGAAGTACTCCTTCCCCAGTGGTGTATATCACATTGGGAATTTGACATGTACTGAGTTTGACTAGCCTAAAATGCATTGCTCCCTACACAGACAGTGGAACACACACAAAACATCCAGAACTGCCATGGGTAGGTATAGAACCCTACCAGAGTTCTGAATCACATTACAGCAGTACGCACTTATGGCAACCGTTACAGAGATTACTGGGCTACAACTTTCCCAGAGGTGTATTTCGGGGTGGATGACATATGCAGCCTTACCAAGGTAGAGCATTTAAATTGTAGGGGGTGTGTCTACACTGAAAAACATTGCTTTCTACACAGACAGACATACACACACACGGTTGCCAAGGCTGGAGTTAGAACTCCTACTTAACTAGTTTATCACACTACAGCAGTTCACAGTCACAGAACACGCCACAGAGATTACAGGCTTATCACTTCCCCAAGGGTGTATTTCATAGTTGATGACATTGATACACTTCTCAAAGTAGACCATTGGGAGGTTGTAGTGTCTATGAATGGACTCAAAAGCATGACTCCCTACACTGACAAAGAAACACACACACATCCACACTTGCCATGGCTGAGAATAGAGCACCTATCTATGTAGTTTATCATACTACAGCAGGACACAGTTACAGGATGCAGTACGGAGATTACTGGACTACAGCTTCCCAGAGGTGTATTACTAGGTGGATGACATCACCTGCCTTGTAAAGGTTGAGCATTTGAATTGCAGGGAGTGTGGCTTGCCTAAAAAGCACTGCTCTCTACACAGACACACACTTGCCACATCTGGGAATAGACCCCCTACTTAATTCCTTTATCAAACGACAGCAGTACACAGTTACAGGGTGCACTATACAGATTATTGGCCTATAGTCTTCTCCAAGGTGTATTTCTAGGTGGATGAAATCAGCAGCCTTGCCTAAGTTGTGCATTAAAATTGTTAGGAGTGTGACTACCCTAAAAAGCATTGCTCTCTAAACAGTCAGACAGACATGCACACAAACACACAGTTGCCATGTCTGGGATTAGAACACCTGTCTAACTACTTTATCATGTGACAGCTGTAAGTAGTTACAGGACACACTATAGGGATTACTGGGTTACAATCTTCCCAGAGGTGTATTTCTAGGTAGATGACATCAGCAGCCTTGCCTAAGTTGTGCATTAAAATTGTTGGGAGTGTGACTACCCTAAAAAGCATTGTCCTCTACACAGTCAGACAGACACATACACACACACACACAGTTGACAAGTCTGGGATTCTAATTCCTACCTAACTATCTTATCACACTACAGCAGTATGCAGTTACAGGATGCGCCACAGAGATTACTAGGCCACACCTCTCCCAAAGGTGTATTTCACATTGGATGACCTCAACAGGCTTGTCATAGTAGGGCTATGGGGAGGGCAGTGTGTGTGCATGGGCCATTACCCATTCATCTGGGGGTTGACACGCCACATGCGGTAACACCCAGGGTCATATTTCAAAGGTATGTGTATGCAGTTGCTAGATGACTACTTCCTTGTACAGTCATGTTGCACAGCTGGCACGTGCACCACATAGTCTGTACTGCTGACAGATACTGGTGGCTAGTATCTGCAGTGAGTGACATCTTCACCACATGTGTTTGGGGTCCTTTGGCTGTGTGGTGGGTGGGACAGGCCTGGATGGCTCCTTGTCACAGTCACCCTCTTCCACACATCTATGTTTGTCTACCTTTGGCTTATTATAGTGTGTTGTCCTTACATATATGTCTGTATTCCTATCCACTGTGTGTGCAAGGCATGAGTGGTGCATACTGGCAAGTGTATGCACTAACAATGGTGACTGACAGATATGGCTGGTCCACTGGTGTTTGCAGACATGGCGTCCATGTGTTTAAGTGTGTGAGCATTCCCAGTGTGACCTTTCAGTGTGTTGTTGACTTACATTGCCTTTATTTCTCCAAGTGTATGAGCATGACCAGTATGGCCATCTGTATTGCATGTGTAGGTCATGTCCAGGTAGTTTGTACTGCAGTGCTGATGTTTGTGTTGTACACCAACAGGTAGCATGCTGTCTCTGCAGGGTATCCATCAATCATTTGACATTGACTGTTACTATATTTCTGCATAGTGGGGAGGGGCACACCTGCCTATTTCTCCATTTCTACACAGAATTGGGGGGGCACACCTGACTGTTACTATATGTCTATATAGGATGGGGGGCACACTTGACACTTGTACACATTTGCTAGGACTGTACTGGTATGTTGGGTACTCCATTTCAGTCTGTAGTCTTACCTATTGCGCTGGCTAGAGGCATATGAGTGTACTACAGAGCTTAGCTTATAATTACCTACATATTAGTGTCTGACTTTCTAGCCTTCACAACTGACATCCCACTGCCTGGCCTGCTATAGTCAGTCTGTGTAGGTCTGGGGTGGGGGTTGCCCATAGGCCTCATTCAGAGGCCATAGCACAGCATTTGTGTGTGTTTGTCTACACCTGTCCTGCTGGCTGTGACTGTTGTTGGGTATGTGACCCCCCCCCCCGACTGGCATGTGTGAGTCACTTACCTTGTGGGTGTCCCAGTATTGAGGGTGGTGCTGAAGGGCTGCCTATGTCGGATGCACATAGTACTCCCTACACATGGTTAGGCACAGGTAGTGTAATGTTTGGCATCCCTTTTACTGCAAGTGAGAGTCAGACAGAGATGTTATTCCCTGGGTCCCTCCTGTGTCAGTGTATGTGTTATGCATTGCCTCTTTGCCAAGTCAAGGGCATACTAGGCATGCCTCCTTCTGCCTACTGCGGCAGGCTCAGGTTGTTCCTCCTCCGAGTCACTCTGTGCCTGTGCAGGCCTTGGCAATGGTGGGGGGCTGTGTGGCCCTGCCCCGTGCTGTTCCTGCTGCAGCTGTTTCCGCAGGATCATATTGTGTAGCTTGGCACATACAAGGACAGTTTGGGTACATGTAGCTGGTGAGTACTGCAAGGCTCCACCGGATGTGTCCAGGCACCGGAACCATGACTTGAGCATCCCAAACACATGCTCTATTATGATTCTTGTTTTTACGTGTGCCTCATTATGGAGTTCTTGTTTGGGTGTCTGTGCATGTCTGATGGGTGTCATCAGCCACAGCTCCAGTGCATATCCAACATCCCCCACTAGATGACCATGTGGGATGTTCCCATTGGCAAATCTCTGGTACAGCTGTGTCAGATGCCAAATGTGAGAATTGTGACAGATTCCAGGGCAGCCAGCACCCACATTCACTATTATGCCCTGAGCATTGCACACAACCTGGCAGTTGGTGGAGGGGAAACCCTTGTGGTTGATGTAGACCCTACCCCGCTCACTGGGTGGTGCTTTTATGCATATGTGCATGCAGTCTATAGCACTCACTACCTCAGGGTATTCTGCTATTTGGTGGAACAGTTGCATATTGCTGGCCAACGCCTCACTGGCATTGGGGAAATATACGTGCTCACCGACGTGTGCTGACATGGCATCCAGGAACTGGTAGAGTACCCTGGATGCTGATGCCTGTGAGATCCACATCATATCCCCAGTTGTCCTTTGGGAGGTACCTGTGGCTAGTATTGTTAGGCCTACACATACCTTTGTATCCACTGGGATGGGTTCCCCTCTATTAGTTCTGTGTGTGAGGCGTGGCTGGCACAGCTCAACAATTTGCTGTAGGTGGTCCCTGTCCACCCTATAGCGCTCCATTATCTCCAGCTCATGTAGCCCTTGGTAGGTTACCCTGGGTCTGTACACTCTTCTCTGTCTCCTCACTGTGGGTTGCTTGGCAGCATTCACATCCTCACCACCTTCAGCCTCTTCCACAAGTTGTTGTATGGTAGCTATTGCAGCCCCTAACATTTTGCAATTGTGAGTGTTAAAAGTTCCCTGCTTGTTTACATCGGTGGTATAGAGTGTGGGAAAAACCAGAGGAGTAGGTGTTTGCATAGTTTATAGTAGTGTTCTGGGCTGGGATGGTCTGCTGCCTGTGTAAGTGTCTGGCTCTGATACATTTCATCTGCCAGCTAAGCTAGTACTCCTTGATCACCTTCCTACTGCTGTTTTCCCGTCCATTGCCTTCCTTTTTAAGCCTATGTGCACTCCGCACAAACAGAGTGCTCAAATGTGCACACTGTTGCTGTTTTTTGCTGGTTTAACCTCTTTTTTCTTCCTGTACAACCCGGTGTGTGGCGTGCACACCCGCTTAGGCTTTGTAAAGACTGCTAAGCAGGTTTAGACACCCCCCCCCCCCAGCTTAGCTGTGCTAAGCTAGGAGCAACCCCGAGTCACAGGGCTCCAATCCGCTTACACACCACTCCATGATGTCACATACCTCCTAGGCTTGCACCCAGCTATTCATACTCTTACACTGTTGGGACCTGACTCACATGCTGGGGAAAACTGGGATTCACTATCCTTCCCCTCATTTGCATGGAATTGCCTTCTAATTCATAGTTGCATGTCTCTGACTGAGCCTCTCCCCTTAGCAACCACTACTCACTGGCCAGGTTGTCTTCTGTTTGCCATTGACTTGCATGGCAGAATTCTGGTTTTAGTTAGAATGCTTAATTTAGGTAGTTTTGTTATTTTCCTCCTGATACCGTTTGCCCGCAGCTGCCCTATGCTTAAACAGCCCAGATCGGCTAATAAGAATTAAAGATGATTTTTTTTAAATTCTTGTACTGTTTGCAATGTCAGTGGCCTTATACTTGGCCATTGGTATGCTTACTACATGATATGCAGCATTTATTTGGGGCTGTCATAGCTCCGTTTTGGATTTTGCAGAAATGTACTTGGTTACTAACCAAGTACATTTCTACTGATTGCACTAGTCCTGCACGGACGGTCGCAAGCTTCGTGGATCACAAATTCACCTCATTTGCATGGATTTCTCCTGCAAATGGGGTGATTTGCATACAAGGGCTTCGTCTGTGCAGGATTAGTGCAGGAGCTCTCATACAGGCCCCTGCAGACTGTTCCTGGATCACATGGCAGACAAATGCCTGCTTGAGCTCCTGCACCGATCTTGCACACCGTGCAAGCTTTTGAGAATCTGGGGGCTTATGTATACTCAAGAACTGTGAGTAAGGAATATTGTTAATCATGTGTTTGGTCTGACAATGGCTGGCATATAAAAGAGAATTCTTGTAAAAGTTCTTACAGTATAAAGATGCACATACTGAGCTATTAATCAAATTAATGATGTTAACATATTGAAAATCAAATGTAAAAAGGTTACTATTTTACTGTAAAGCACAGACATTCAAAGGCTTGACTGACTCATTTAATGGTTTCAAATCACCATTCCATAAATGCCTTCTCCTCATGTGTGTTGCAGGCAAAAACAGATTTTGAGGCACTGTATACAGTAGCGGGGGGGGGGGGGCTTAGATGTGTAGTAAGTTGATCACTTACAATGTTTGTTTTTTTTTCTTCATTTGAAGAGCCAAGGAGCATGATGTTGGCTCATAGTAACAGCTCAGGGAAAAGTCTGAACCAGCTATGCCTGACTATAAATATACTTCTGTTCTATGAAATCTGTAATGTAATCAACATAACTAAGAACAAAAATGGCTCCTATTACTTTACTGCTTAATTGTAGAAATCACAAATTCTGAAAACAAAGTTAAGCATGCAACATGTTTCTCTAACACATTATTTAAGAAGTATATTACAAACTAATTAAATTCTGAGCTACATAAATATTAGCAAACTCAAACTAATAACATATATATCCTAGACTCCACTATCATGTGGTACAGAAGTATAAAGGCTTTTGAAGTTTAGGGAAGATGTATTAGTAATATTATCAATTGACAGTCAATCCATAAGTACAAGGAACTGAGTTTCTTTTTTCAGTGTAGATGTTATACGTATTAGTAATGATATCAAACAGACTGAAAGAAATGCAGACAGTGGCTCTGTAACTCTGTAACTGAACCCCTTGCAGTCATAACTGGCCAACCAAGCAATATTTGGGCAAAGTATTTATACAGTTTTGGTAACAAAAAATACTTCTAGGTTCAACAAACACTAATGTCTGTTTTAATTGTGCAGAAAATATGCAGTGTTGAAAAGCAGTAGACAAAATGGGGTTCCTATCAGTTCATCAAAACTTCAGCAGTTCGAACACCATATGTTCGAACTGTGAAGTTCAAAAACTGATTATTGTGAAGCTGCGGAACACCAAATTCTTTCCCAGGGAAAGAATTCAGTGGGCCGTTTCTGTGACTTCACTATTCCCTCCACTGTGGTGCGAAGGTTACGGACCGGGCTAAGGTAAGTGTGCGAACGAACCGGGTTATGGTGTGTGTGTGTGATAGTTACAGACCTTAGTGTTAGGGAGCGGGTAAGGTGAGTGTGTGATAGTTATGGACCTTAGGGTTAAGGTTTGGGTTAAGGTAAGTGAATAGATAGTGTATGTACGGTTTAGAGTAGGGTTAGAAGTAAGGTTTTGTGAAGTGTATATGTGTGGATTATTTATTTTGCTGTGCTTGTGTTGTGTGTGTGTTTTCTTGGAACAGCAATTTTTTTCCCTGGGAAAAAAATTGCTGCTCTAAGCCTTCGATGGTTTCGCACTTTGAGGTCAGAAGTTCGAACATATGGTGTTGGAACTTCTGCCATTTCATCAAAGTGATATAGACCCAACAAAATGTACATATAGCCTTCTTTAAAGTGCAAAAGATAAAAATGTCTTATTTGATAACTCACATAGTTGGCTGAGCTAATGTAATGCCACTAACCCCCCCCCCCCCCCCCGGGTCTTAACAAAACTGTTTCTATTTCTAGTTACCTAAAGTTGAAAGCAGAGTTTCACATGTGAATTTTGTAATTTTGTAATTTTTAATGTACAACTTTAAAGGGTTAATATGAATTTTATAATTTTATAGTTCATATTATAGCTTGTCATCACTTTAACACTCATTAGCTCAGCCAACTATGCAAGTTGTACTTTAAGTAGGCCAGCAGAAGTTAATAGATTTTATATATTATAAGGATTGACTCTTAATAATTTCAAGAAATTAATGCTCAACGTTGCTCAGTACTTCCCTTCCTCATTTTTATATGTTAATATTTCAACTATTCAAATATTTTTAAAAGTATTTTCTGTTGTATGTATATTTTTAAGAAAATTCAATTTATTTTAATTGTTGTCATGTGGTACAAGAAGTGTATATAAATGTAACTAATGATTTGAAGGTATTTATTCTGATGAAGTCAAGCTGAAAAGCAGATGAAAGCGCTTAATAAAATCGTTACTGGGACATCCTTGAGACGTATTACTTCTCCTTTTTTGGTTTAGCAGTTTTGAAAGTAAAAAAAAACTTACTTCATCAAAATGACAACAGTGGTAATATCAATAATTTGCAGTTCAATATTATCGACATTAGCCAGGTCTGGTGATTTTCTACTTATGTTTGCTGACCTCATATGAGCGAATGCACACTAGCATTCGCTAAGGTGGATTCAAACATTTTCAGACTGGTGTTACTTAAACTTTGAACCATGAATTTGACCATCCCAACTGCTGTTCCACGTTTTGTTAGTAAACCTACATATATTGTGTGCGCGTGTGTGTGTGTGTGTGTGTGTGTGTGTGTGTGTGTGTGTGTGTGTGTGTGTGTGTGTGTGTGTGTGTGTATATATATATATATCAACATATATTTAAGTGTGTGTATATTATAACCTAAGATGTTAGAATATGAAGTTTACAGTAAAATATTATTTGAGAAGGTTTATTAGTAGCAGCTACAGGGAGGGAAATGTTGGACCCCCAATGACTGCAGCCATCATTAAGCTGAGGATAATAATGATATAAACAAACTCACAGTGCCAGCTCTACGGGCCTTGCACAAATATGAACATAATTAATATGTAGTTTATTTATTTTTGGGTAGGGAGAGAACTGTGTGCTGTAAACATAGGAGAACAGATTCAGTCTGGACAATATTCCACAAGCACATACAAAAATGCACAATATAAATAGACTATCTAGGATCAGCTTGTAACAGAAAGACAAAGGATATATATGTGTGCAGAATAATACATAAGCTTTACAATGTTATGCTTTGACTTACTATTCTGGAATGCTAATGGGCTGGTGAACATGAAATAAAAAGACAGACAAGATACTGATCTATATTTACAATGTGAATGGTAGGGTGAAGTGAACCCAGGAAGATTCTGACTGTGATTGCAAAGCATTACAGAATACTATATAAACAAGATGTAGACATTCTGAGTGACACAAAAAAATGGTAACATGTTAGAATCAATTACACATTCATTGGTTAGAAGTATGAGAGGAGCGGTATTAAGATAAAAAATAAAGGGTATTAAAGTTATTACAATAATGAGAAAGGAAAATACAGAGAAAAACCCTAAAAGTGATGAAATCCCAATAGAAGCATGGAGAAAAAGGAACAGGAAAGTTTTTTTTTTCCTTGGTGGGGATGTGATCTTCATCTGAAAAGAAGAAATAATCATATGGAGGGAGAGAAGAGAATCTTCTTGATTCATGGTCATATAGACCGGTTCTGGTTATAAATCTTGACTTCAAAGTTTTATGATGAATTTTATAAAAAGATTGGAAAATATATTTGGGTCTATGGTTAATCATCAAAGAAAACATCCATCGGATGGCATTTACTTAAATGCAGTAAATTAAAACTGCTGTTTGTCATATATGCTTTACATCATAAACCAAATCACTGAACAGTAATAGTTGGCCACCACTGAAATCGTCCAATGATGCTGCCAACTAAAGCTAAACAAAAGTAATATTCAGAAATACAACTTTTAAAGTGTGCACTCTATAAAATAAAATACAGACTTTTATATGTTAATAAATAACAATAGTATTTCCTTATAAATGTGTCATCTTGGAGATGGAATATATAATTAGTGAGGGGTATAAGAGGACGATCCTGTCAACACTAGACACTGCTTACCCTCATACACTTGCTAATTAAATATACCAACTACTAGCGTGTACAATTATAAGGTGATAATATTATTTATTAACATAGGGAAAGCACATATCATTATACTTTATTTTACAGAGTGCACAATTTTCAGCCTGTATTTCAGATACGTTAACCTTTGTTGATTTTAGTTGACAGCATCATCAGATTATCTTGGTGGTGACCAAATATAACTGTTCAGTAATTTGTTTTAAGATGAAAAATGTATACGATGGAAAGGATCCCCTTCAACTCACCGACACGCACAATGCCGACACGCAAATCACCGACACCAAAAAGACCTTTGACAGATGACCCGACAAGGGTGAGAACCCGCACGGACTTCGGTAAGTGCGATAGAGTGAGGATTTAATGCTAGGGAGCGGACAGGTAAAGTGCTGTCGCGATAGTGAGGGACTGTAGTTTTAAGGCGGGTTAAGTGAGTTAGGGTTAGGGTGCGGGTGCAGGGTAAGTGTGCTGATAGTGACGGATTCTGACTGAACGTGTTTCAGGAGATTGGGTTAGGTAGTGAGTTAGGGTTAGGAGTTGCAGGTAGGGTGTGTGTGCAAGATAGTGAGGGACTGTAGGTTTAGGGTGGGTTAAGTGAGTTAGGGGTTAGGAGTGCGGGTGGGGTAGGGTAAGTGTCACGGTTGCATGTGACCCTTAGGGTTAGGGTTTGGGTTTGGGTTAAAGATTAGTGCATGTATGGTTGTGTGTGTATTGTCGGTATTGTGTGTTGTGGCAAATTCTTTTGGGTTGATTGATTTATGTATCGGCCAAATATAGGTGTGCAATAATCGGTGAAGTGAAAGGGATCCGATGGAAAGTAATTTTAATTGTTAGTATATGATTAAATGCTGTTCAATGCATCTTTTCTTCGATGATTAACAATAGACCCAATATATTTAATTAGCCTGGATCATTTTAGGCTTATTGAAGATTGCCAAACAATTGTCAACATTAAAAGATTCCTTATTATTCAAAATGAGAAACTGGACAATAATAGCCTACAGGTAATGTTAATAGGACTGGATGCCAAAAAAAAAACATTTGACAGAGATAGCAGGGAATTTATGAATAAATCTTTTAAGGCATTTAGGTTTAAAGTAGCATGGACCCAGCATGTATTATTTAATCTCACATGAGGGACTCAAAATACCTTGAAGTATAGGTGATATGTTGTATACACAGCATTTACCTTTACTCTTTTGCTTTGTGTTTATAGAGACATTAGCCAGAGGCATAAAATGATCAAAAATAAATGGATATACTAAAAAGACAATGTCCCTTTGACTTATTACATAATACATATATATATTATTGTTACAATCTAGAACATGATAATAAAATTATATTTAATAAGTGAAATATTTTACTAGTATAGCATGATATAAAGCAAATGAAACAAAAGATATAATAATGAATTATACTCAACACATGACTTAATACAGATCATCCTATTGTTTGTGGGGTCATGACAAAAGAAGATAGCTGGGAATTTCTTCAAAATGGGATGTTTTGCAAGCAGCTAAAGAAATATGGGAAGAAATCTGTCTGAAGATTATGAGTAAGATGGGACAATATAAATTATATATGGATACCAACAGTGTAATAGAAGTGAGTAAAGGTGTTTCTGGTCCTTCCAGTTTTTTATGTAGGGCAGGCTTATATGCATCTAATGAGAGGTCAGGTATGGAAAAATATAAACAAAAGATTAAGGATGTTTTGAAATAACAAAACAAAGTGTAACAGGAACAACTAATACTGACTTCCAGATTTGGAGATGCAGAATAAAACCACCCAGCTTAAATCAATGGATTTGATTCAGGACTCAGAATATATATCCAGATGGAAGCACATAATAGGTGTAATGCCCTTCAAGACAATCACAGGATCATACATGGACATTTGGGTAGAGTTAGTAAATGGATATTAGATGGAATATTTTATATGTATCCTTATATATAAAAAAAAAGCAAAGCGGCAGTGTTTATTTTGTATAGAAGGTACATCTTGAATAAAAACAGCATAACATGAATAAGCTCTACTCTCTCTCTCTCTCTCTCTCTCTATATATATATATATATATATATATATATATATATATGCAGTAATGTGATTTCAGCTTCACCTAAAACTCATTTCACCTATAACTCATTTCATTGACAAGTAGTACTCTAAAGCAGTTCAATCGTATATGTCCTTTTCCCCACTGTAGTGCAGTCCTGGTATTAGTGTATAATATATATATATATATATATATATATATATATATATATATATATATATATATATATATAGTACATATAGTGAAGAATTGGGGGCACTACAACCCCCTACCTAGTTGACTTTTACCAAATAATGTAAAACAAAACAGACACCATAAAACCAAAGTAAGTGGGGGGGCTATGCCCCCCACCCCCCGAAAGTGGGGGTTGATCCCCACACACTCTCCCTAACTATATATACTTACACCAGGATCACACTACAGTGGGAAAAAGGACATATACCTTTTACTTGCCTTATTGTACTACTTAACAGTGAAATGACATTTAGGTGAAATGAGTTTTAGGTGAAATGAACTTTAGGTGATTTGGTTTCGGTGAAATGAGTTTTCGGTGAAGTGATATGTCCCATATATATATATATATATATATATATATATATATATATATATATATATATACATATGTGTAGTATAGAAAGAGGCAGAAAGAATATTTGAGCCATAACTGTTTTAAAAAAGAAAGAACAAATAGCCAAAAATGCTGATAGACAGACAAAAAGGAGAGCAAGATAATAAACAATCATTGGGTTATTGAACACAGATAAACTTGCATATACAGGTCTAATGAGAGGGGGTTAAAGGAAGATATACTTAAGTTTTCATTAGAAAACCAAATGGCTAAAACCATGAATAATGTGTCTTATTATTCAGAAATAGAAGAGAAATGCAAACAAGAAAAGAGTAACACATAGATCATATATAAAGGCTAGATCTGAGAGACAATATATAGTACACAATTAATTTTGGCATGAAGTAAACAAAAAATAAAAGAGATATGACATAGATGAACAGTAAGGGGAAAAGTGTTCAGCCTCCTAGATAATAAGAAAACCGAGTGGGAGAAAGACTGAACTATATGAATGAAACCCGACGGTAATGTAAAATATTCCTCTCATGTTTTCACACATTTGAAAAATATTCTACAACCAGAGTATATATTGACATATAATGGTTATGAAATTGGTTCCTGGAGCATTTATTATAAGATTGAATGGAAATTACCAGAGCAGAAATAAATTGAACAATAAGCTACTTTTTATCCTGAAAGAATGTTACCTCAGTATGCAGATTTTTCCTTGAATTTGGTATAAATAAAACATGTTAAGGAGGTGAAACATATTTTGAAGTGCCGATAGTACCAAGAAAGACACAACTAGAGACTGGAAGATCTCACATGCAGTCATAAATGCTTACAATGATGGAAAAGAAGTTTGAAAATAATGATTCAAATTAAATATTAAGATATAATGTTCTTTTGTAATGTTCACAAAATAATTGCTATTATGATAATTAAAAGCTTGGTGCACCAATCCTATTAAATACCTTGGATAACTGGGCAATGAAGCTTCCAATCGGGTTTTGTTACCAGGAAGGAGTCATCCTGGAAACAAGCAGACAGTAACTTCTGGATGGATGCTGGTTTCTACAATGGTCGGGCAGGACTGACTTCTACTTTTAAGCACTTTAATTCATTAAAGATTCGGTTAATATTTTTCCCACCAAACTAGAGATTCACATATTTTTCTTATATTCACCTTCAAATAGCAAAAAACTAGTTTGAAGAATAACTTTTTGCCGCCAATACCTTCTGGCTTTTATCTTAAATCATAAGGCTCAATACCAGTACGAGAATGAATATATCTGCGGGTCTCCGCAGTCTATATGCGGTGTGTTGTACTTACTTGAGGCAGAAGTTTCATCCATCATAGCACTTTCAGTAAAATCATACTGCATTTTATCATCGTTTGCTATTTCCACTATAATACAAGACATCATATATAAATTTCCTGTTACTATTAAGACATTTTCCATTGGCAATTTCATGGTACAGTTCCCATTGCAGACTTCACAAGACTCAACTAAAGCTTGCAGAAGTGTACAGTTGGAATTAGGAAAGGAAAAAAAGTACAGACATCACATTTTAAATCAGTTTTTTTCATCCATGGTCTAAAATCACCATCTGGGAAACCCAACCGAAACTACAACTGTACACTGATAGCCACCATTTATAGATAGGAATACCATAAAATTCAAATATCTTTCCATTCTATTTCAAGTTTTCCATTCACATTTTAAATTCAGCAAATATGTACATGGATATACAATACTTTATTAATTATTTCATGCAAACACATGCAACCACACCTATAAAAAAATTAATAATAATACAGAAAACGGACCAAATTCACACTGTCGGCCTGTATCTTGGTTTACAGCGAAGGATGAACAGCAAGGGTAGTTCATTATGATGCTTTTATAACACAAATATACCCAGAAATGGATAGCAAGTAGTACAAAAATATAAACAAACTAATACCTTATTAGACTTACAACAGTGAGACATGTTGCTTACATCTCAATTGTTTATCAGGAAAATGATGTGCTCCACATGTGTTCAAGTATTTATACACTTGTAAGCCTTGTGAAAGTCTTCTTTAAAGCATCCTCGCATATATTGATCTACATCCTTCCCTCTTTAATGGTCGAACAACTGCCCACAATATAATCATACCTTGGGAAGAAACATGGAATGTACAGACACACCAAATAAACACAAC